>NC_056731.1:1776827424-1776849924 GCF_019279795.1 Protopterus annectens
GGGCAGAACACTAGCCCAGCCCAGCACTTAAAACTCTGCAAACAACAGTGCAGTTTGTTTCTCTCAAGAGACACTGCAACACTGGAGTAAGCTACTAGAAGTGAAAACTGGAAAAGCTTCACTCAGACACAAAATGCTAGGGGCTGCCATTGCTGTTATAAGGCGACATATGCAACATGCCGAGGGTGGTGACAATGCAAATGCTGCTGGACAACCCACAGTGAGGAGACGGAGAAGAGTGTACAGGCCCAGGGTCACCTACCAGGGGTTACATGAGCTGGAGATAGTGGAGCACTATAGAGTGGACAGAGACCTCCTGCAGCAAATTGTTGAGCTGTGCAGGCCACACCTCACACACAGAACCAACAGAGGGGAACCCATCCCAGTGGAAACCAAGGTATGTGTTGGCCTAAGAATACTAGCAACAGGTACCTTCCAGAGACCAACTGGTGATATGATGGGGATATCACAGGCATCACCATCCAGGGTACTGCACCAGTTCCTGGATGCCATGTCAGCACATGTCGGTGATCATGTATATTTCCCCAATTCCTGTGAGGTATTGGCCAGCAATATGCATCTCTTCCAGCAAATAGCAGAATACCCTGAGGTAGTGGGTGCAATAGACTGCACGCATATACGCATCAAAGCACCAGCCGGTGAGTTGGGTAGGGCCTACATTAACCACAAGGGCTTCCCCTCCATCAACTGCCAGGTCGTGTGTGATGCCCAGGGCATAATAATGAATGTGTGTGCTGGCTGCCCTGGAAGCTACCATGATTCCCATATCTGGCATCTGACAGAGCTGTACCAGACATTTGCCAATGGGGACATCCCACATGGTCACTTAGTGGGGGATGCTGGCTATGCACTGGAGCCGTGGCTGATGACACCCATCAGAAATGCACACACCTGAACAGGAACACCATAATGAGGCACATGCACAAACATGAAATGTAATTGAGCGTGTATTTGGGTTGCTCAAGTCACAGTTCCGGTGCCTGGACACATCTGGTGGAGCCTTGCAATACTCACCAACTACATGTACCCAAATTGTCATGGTATGTGCTATGCTACATAATATGATTCTGTGAAAACAGCTGCAGCAGGACCAGCATAGGCCTGGGCCAAACAGCCCCCCACCATTGCCAAGGCCATCACAGGCAGAGTGTGACTCGGAGGAGGAGGAACAACCTGAGCCTGCCCCAGTAGGCAGAAGGAGGCATGCCCAGTATGCCTTGGCCTTGGCAAAGAGGCAACGCATAGCACATATACTGGCTCAGTAGGAACCCTGGAAATGATACCTCTCGCTGACTCCCACATATAGTGAAAGGGATGCCTAAGTTGACACAACCTGCTTTCAAACATGTGCAGGGAGTGTAGTATATGCATCCGACATAGGCAGCCCTGCAGCACCACCTGAGGCATGATGGCCATGTGTTAAGCAATGTAGGGTAGTGCTAAACAGCATTTACCTCCATGTAGTATATGCAAACTTGATGACCTTGAGTATCATCCTACCCTCACCAAACATGATGCCACAATATGAAGACAAGATGATCAATTATAACAATTGGCTTAAGTATTGGTGTCAGTGAAAGGGGATCCGATGCCTGTCACACTGGGATGACATGCTCGACAAGACATGATGCTTCGCTAGGGATGGCTTTCACCTGTCACCTGTGGCCTTTTGGATATTGCCAAAGGCTCTTGTCACCCCCATAGTGCCTTTTTTAGGAAAGGCTCAAAAGTCAAACCCAACTCCATAGGTATCACAAGTTATAAGAAACAAGAAGTAATGCTACTCAATGCCAGAAGTCTAAACTGCAAGATGCACGCACTCCAAACTCTCCTCAGCATGGAGAATGTTGATATCTGTGCAGTAACAGAAACCTGGTTCAAGGCTCCCAAGAGCACCCTAGCACTAACAGGTTACACCTCATACCATGCTTTACAGCTGCAAAACATGGAACAAACTACAAAAGGAGGGTGAGTATCAATATTTGTCAAAGATACCCACACCCCCAGGTTGGCGGCACAGCATGAAGCATCAGAGACTATCCATGTCCAACTAACAGTGGGTAAAACCGTCTTCCAGTTCATAGCCACACTTGGAACCACACTTGGGTGACTGGAGAACACATGAAAATATGAAGGTCTCCCCAAACACCATTATATTGGGTGAATTCAACTACCCAAACATAGACTGGGAGCATTACCCTAGCTGCAACACCCTAGCCCAAAGGTTCCTAGAATTTATAAACTCAAATGCTATGGAACAACGTGCTACCACTCCCACAAGAGGGGAAAACATACTGGACCTGATCATCACCAACATGGGGACTCTATGCCCAAGCACAGAAGTGTATCCCTCTCTGGTAAGATCAGACCATAGAGTAATCTCACTGGATATTCACATCCCGAACCCAGCCCATGGCCAGAAAACCACAGTGAAAAATTTCACTAAAGCAAATGTCACACTCCTCAAAACCAAGGTGGAATCCTTCACAGCCCCTGTGCTTGTGGAAAATACGGCCCAGACCTCAGAGCCCTTTATAAAAGCTTTCTATGAACACCTTCAGGAATGCATGGATCATGCAATCCCAAATAAAACCAAGTTCCAATCCTCCAAAGGCAGGCATTCTGTCTGGTGGACCCCAGCCATAAAAAAACATACAATACAAGGAGGAAACTACTATATGATAGAGCAAAATCCTAAAAAGGGAAGGCATCTCTGATCAGTATTATTGAAAAACTATGGCCACACATAAAATCGTCTAAGGCCATCATTGAGATAAAAATTGTACAGGACACTAAGGATAATCACAAGGCTTTCTTTAGTTATGGTAGGAACCTGAGTGGGAATTCCCAGATATGCTCAGAATTAGTCCAAAATGACAAACAATACACCAAACCCACAGACATTGCCAACATCCGAGCTGACAGGTTCAGTGCAAACTTCTCCCCCCCTCCCCACCAAAAGGGCAAATATCTATCCCAGCAGAGTGCTGGCCCCCTGACATCTCAGATGCCCAGGTAACAGCCAGCCTCTCCAAAGCAAAACACACAGCATCAATGGGACCAGACAGTGTCCTGGGCTGTGTTCAACATGAACCCCAAGAAGAACTGAACACAAACATAAAACCACTGTTCAATCTCAGCCTTACCACAGGATATGTACCCAAAGAGCAGTGTACAGCAACAGTGATCCCTCTCCACAAAGGTGGTGCCTCAATGGATACTGAAAACTATTGGCACAGAAGCCTGACTAGCTTGGTCTGCAAAGCTATGGAAAGGATCATCATGGACCTCATAAATAAAGATATTGGGGACCTACAGACACTGGATCCTACCCAGTTTGGCTTTATTAAGGGCAGATCCTGCCTCTTAAACCTGGTTGAGTCATTTGAAACAGTCACCAAGGCCATTGACGAGGGGAAGGTGGTCCACACAGCCTACCTGGACCTTGCAAAAGCCTTCCATACAATACCCCACTTAGTCATTATAGATAAGCTCACCAGCTTCAATATAAACCCCTATGTCACTAGATGGGTTGCAAACTGGCTCAAGGACAGAACCCACATGGTTAGAAATGCTGGAGCCATGTCAGACCCCAAACCAGCTACAAGTGGCATCCCACAAGGCTCAGTCCTGGGACCTCCCTTGTTTGGTATATATGTCTCGGAGGTACAGCCAACATAGAAGGGCTGTGGCTGAATAAGCTTGCAGATGACTGCAAACTGGGCACCATAATCGACCCTCCAGCTGACACAAGCATCCTACAAAAGGGCCTCATAGAAACAGACAACTGGTGCCAGAGCCATGTCCTCAAGCTAAATGCAAAAATATGTATAGTCATCACCTTTGGCAAAAACTAAGTGCCCACAAATTACCACATAGGTGGTAACCCATTAAGTATGGAAGAAGTGATAAGGGACCCAAGTTGATAGCAATCTCTCATTTGACAACCACGTGGCCAAAGAGTTTAGAAAAACATTTCATATAGCCCACCTAATCATGAAGGTATTCACATCTAGATCAGGGGAGGTCATTGTGCCTCTTTACTCATCCCTCATCAGGCCCATAATTGAGTACAATGCCCCTTGTGGGATGTACCTTATCAGACACCTGCAGCAGCTGGAAAGACCACAAAAGTACCTCACCAGGAGGATCAAAGGGCTCAAACACATGCCATTTGCTGCCCGGTTAAAGAAACTGCAGCTCCACTCAGTGGCATACCGCCTGCCCAGAGGTGATCTGTGCCTGATGTATAAAGATATGTCCAACCTGGTATCAATGGACATGCTGCACCTTGGAAAATCAGAATCCCATCAAGCTACATGCTCAAGAGGCCTGAACCTCAGGACTGAAATAAATAGGACATGCTGGAGTGACAGATTCATAAACCAGAGGCTCCCTCCACTCTTGAGTAAACTCCCACTCCAGGTTAGCCAGAGCCCCTCATTGACTCTCTTCAAGAGGAATCTGGATGAGTGGATGGGAGATTGTAGGTTTACCCTGGGTATCGCTTCTATGTCACTGTTAGACAGAAGCACAGTATACTAACCTTGAAAAATGTCATGGCAAAATCCACTTAAAATGTGTGTTGAAAGCCAAACACACTCTGGCTAGGATTATAAATGCCCTAGGGCAGATAGCCTAGTATGACGCTATCAACAGAATCAGACACACCAGCTAGTACAACTGTGGTCAATGTGGAGTAATGTTTGGCAATGTCCACCCAAGTTGGTGAATACACAGCAATGTTGGACAAGCCTGGTTTAAGTAGGCCATAGCTGAACAAAATGCAACATGCTCATAGTTGCCCAACTGGCCCTTAACCAGTCTGGTCTGCTCAGCTCAGTATGAACATTTAAAGCAGTGATGGGACTCAAACCCGTGATACCGTGCACCATAGTGAAAGCACTGAACCAGTACACCATGACAGTATTGCAGTGCTCAGCCAGTATGAAAGAATGTTGACAAGTCTTTGCAAACTATCCCATGGAAACCCTGCAGGCACAGCACATTCCCTGTTGAGCTATGACACAAAGGAGTCTGGCAGTAAGAACACAACATGACTTCCAACACACACAGTATAAATGTCAATATTGGTCATGTTCACACAAAGCCACAAATGTAGTGGACTTCAGATCACAACATATGGAAAGGTCACACTGGGCATGCTCACACACTTGGATAAATGAGACATATGTCAGGCAACAAACCATGGAAATCCTGAACTGGGCATGCTCACACACTTAAGCCATGTCTGAGTATAGCAGTCGGCCACACATATCTGGCAGTTGTATGTGTTAAGCCAGGAACCTCCCACGATCCAGCAATCTGCCCTGTGCACACAGTTAAATGACAACAGACACATATATTAATATACTGGAACCCTGTCATGATCAAACATGTTACGCAGATACACAAGTTGTTCATAGAAACTGGGAAAGCTACAGCAATAAAGACCTGCAAACAGTATTAGCAACAAATATTGTGCATCCCCAACATAAACATAGGTGCAGAGGTCGATACTAGGTTGTCTGCCCTAGGGAATTCGTAAGCCTAGGCTGTATTTGGTGTCTGCCTCCCCAGTAGAGTAGCCTACTGTGCCTCTGTAAAGTAGGTAACAGAAGGCACCCTTTAAGGCTAGTTTGCTGTGCCTCTGTCAAGCAGGGACACAGTGGAAATCTCAGGGGTGAATATGCAATTTCCTATCCATGCGGCTGGATTTTGCTGGAAGAGGGTTGGCTAGGGGCTATGTCTAACTTTAATTGGGATTCAATTCCAGAGTGAGGGGAGTCTCTGGGTAATAAATCTGTCCCTGCAGCATGTCCTATTTAGTTTTGTGCTGAGGTTTAAGTCCCTGGAATGTGTAGCTCTAAGGGTCTTGGATGTTATGAGGTGGGGCATGTCCATTACTTCTGGGTTTGACATGTACGTCAGGCATAGATTACCTCTGAGTAGGCATTAAGCAACTGAGTAGAGCTGGAGATACTTTAGTTGAGCTGCATAGGACATCTGTGTGTAGCCCATGATCCCCTTGGGGAGGTACTGTTGTGGACACTGTAGTTGCTGCAGGTGTTGGGTAAGGTACACCCCAAAAGGGCCATTGTAGTCAAACATGGGCCTGATGAGTGACTAGCAGAGGGCCACAATGACCTCCCATGATCTACATGCAAACCCCCATGTGATAAGGAGGGCTATATAAAGGTCTTTGCAATGACTCTGTCAATGTGATTAGCAAAGGAGAGGTTATGATCTATGTTGGTCCCCAAATCTGTAAATACATCTTCTGTACTTAATGGATTACCACTTATGTGGTGATTTGTGTGCACCTTGTTTTCCCCAAAGGGGATGACTATGCATGTCTTAGCATTTAGCACAAGGCCATGGCTCTGGCAACAAGCATCCATCTCTGTGAGACCCTTATGGAGAAAGCATGTGTCAGCTGCAGTGTTGCTTATGGCCCCCAGTTAGCAGTCATCTGTGACGTTTGTTAGACATAATCCCCCATGTTAGTCTGAACCTTAGAGAAGTACATACCGAACAGGACAGGTCCCACAACTAAGCCCAGTCAGACACCAGTTGTAACTGGTCTGGAATTGGACATGGCACCTGCAATTCTGACCATGTGGGTTCCATCCCTGAGGCAGATAGCAACACATCTAGTGATATAGGGGCTGATATTTAAGCTGGTAAGCATATGTATGATGCCTGAGTGGGGTATTGTGTTGCAGGCTTCTGCAAGGTACAGGTAGACTGTGTGAACTACCTTGCCCTCATCCATGGCTTCAGTAACCATTTCAAAGATATGAACTATGTGTAAGAGGCAAGATCTACCCTTAACAAAGCCAAATTTTGTATGATCCACTGTCTGGAGGCTCACAATGTTTTTGATTATGACTTCCATGATAATACGCTCCATAGCTTTTTCTACCACACTAGTCAGGCTTATGGGGTGATAGTTCCTGTGGTCCGTTGTGGCATCACCTTTGTGGAGTGGGAACACTGTATCTGTATGCCATTCTCAGGGTACATATCCTGTAGTAAGGCTAAGTTGGAACAGTGACTTAACGTGACTGTTCAGTTCTACTCAGAGCTCGTGTGGGAAACAGCCTGGGACACCGTCCAGTCCCATACATATGCTGTGTTATTTGCTGTGGAGAGGGCACCTTTCACCTGTGCATCTGTGATGTCAGGGAGGTTACATTCATTTGGGATGGGCATCTGTACCCTTGGGGGGTAAGGGGGGGCATTTGTGCAGACTCTGTCTGCCAGGGTGTAGGCTATGTCCATAGGTTTGGCATATTTTGTGCTGTTATGCAACAATTCAGAGCATATCTGTGTTGTTTCCACACATATTCCTGACATAACTAAAGAAGGCCTTGTGATTATCTGTAATGTCTGGTCAATTTCACTGTCAAAATGTGCAAGTGATGATTATATGAGGGATTGAAGTGTCTTGCCAATACTGTTCAGAGATGTCCTCCCTCTGTGGGATATTGCTCTGTTATGTAGTAGCTTCCTCCTTCTGTTGTACAGCTTATATATGGCTGGGGTCAACCAGACATGTCTCCTGTTTTGGAGGAGTCATGGTTTAATTGGGATAGCATGATCAATGCATACCTGCAGGTGCTCATACAATGCATTTGTAAAGGATTCTGCAGATTGGGCTGTATTATCCTCCAGCACGGGGCCTTTGAAATATTCCACCCCAGTCTTCACAAGTGCAAAGTCTGCTTTTGAGAAATTCTTTACAGTGATTTCCTTGGCTGGGGGTGAGGACGGGATATGGATGTCCAGGGAAAGTTGTTTATGGTCTGATCTTAACAATGAGGGTTCTACCTCTGATGTGGAACATAGAGTCCCCATGTTGGCGATGATCAGGTCCAGTATGTATTCCCCCTTGTGGGTGTGGTGACTGGTTGTGCCATAGTACATGGATCCACAAATTGTAGTGGCTGTAGGGTGATATTGTTGAGGGCCTGAGTAGTATCCCTAGTCAATATTTGTGTACCTGAAGTCAACCACTATAATGGTGTGTGTGAAGACCTTCATATCCTATACTGTTCCCAGGAAAGCCAGGTGTGGTTCCTGGGTATGGGGGGGTGGTCTGAACTACACACCAAACCAAAAGGCAGTTTTGCACAATGGTAGTTATATATGAATGGCCTGTCATGCTTATTGCAGTGGTACCAACCCAAAGGTGTGTGTATCTGTGATGTATATGGATACACCCCCTACTTGTGTTGTGTGTTACAAGTCCTGTGGTCATGAAGCATGGTATAGAACATAACCTGGCAGTGCCAGTGTACATATATGACCCTGACCTAGGCATCTGTTAATGCACAGATATTGTTATCCCCCATACTGAGGGATAGTAAAAGATGTACATTCCTCTTTGGAAAGACTGATGATGTCAGCACCCTATAAATACAGCAGGAGAAGGGAAGTCATCCAGTAATGCTAATAGCGCACTGCACTAATGCGTTTCTCTCAAGTATCATAACATAGCTAGGTAGGGGGTTTGAATCCTGCAAACTGTGTGTGTGTGGGGGGGATGACAGGGGTGTGTGTATGTATGCAATTCTATGTAAAAGGAATGGCCTTTTTGAAGACTGGGATAACACACTAAAAGATGTACATTCCTCTTTAGAAAGACTGATGATGTCAGCACCCTATAAATACAGCAGAAGAAGGGCAATCATTCAGTAATGTGAATAGTGCGCTGCCCTAATGCGTCACTTTCAAGTATCATAACATAGTTAGGTAGGGGTTTGAATCCTGCAAATGCTGTGTGTGTGGGATGGCAGGGGGTGTGTATGTATGCAATTCTCTGTGAAAAGAATGGTCTTTTTGAAGACTGGGATAACACACTAAAAGATGTACATTCATCTTTGGAAAGACTGATGATGTCAGCACCCTATAAATACAGCAGAAGAAGGGAACTCATCCAGTAGTACGAATAGCGTGCTGTGCTAATGCATCTCTCTCAAGTATCATAACCTAATTAGGTAGGGGTTTGAATCTTACAAATGACATGTGTGTATTTTTTGCACAGTTTGTCAATGTGTTGTGTGTTTTGCTTTTATTATTGTATGACATATTATTATAACAATAATTTCAATGCACACATCAGGTATGCGTGTGCCACATACAGATATGTACCTCTGACCTTTAATAGTTCCTATATGTGAAGCCTGCCTCATATGATTATAGTTGTTACCTTTGCCAGCATGTGCCGCAGCTTACCAGACCTTAGGCCATACATGTATGTTGGTGACAATGCAGCCTACTGCAGTGATCTGTGTCCTAGGCCAACTATGTGACACACACCCATGAAAGCTTTGATAAATTAATGTGGGTGAGGGTTCATGTCTGGAGTATATGTCAGACATGCTAAAACACAGCAAAGTCTGTGAGTGATGGACATCCAGTGTAGGTGTATGGCAACTGTTGCCGATATGCATACAGGCACCGTCTTGCTTAGGTGATACACCGAGGGACTGCAGAATACCTTTGGAAATGTGAATATCACAGGATAGACAAGATAACACTTGTCCACATGTACACACCATTACCCGTTCTACATGATGGGTGCTACCACCTACATGGTACTGTTGGAATACTATGTTAACTACATGCTGATGACAATGCTACAGTTGTGTTATAGCAATACAGCATGGCTTGGACAACAGGTATCTGTCTGTATGATACCCTTGTGGTGGTTAGGTGTGTCATGTGTAGAATGCATTGTAGGCCACTGTATGCATTTGCAGTCATGGATGGACATATCCATAGTGTGTTAACATGTACGTGAGACTGCTATATGCCAAAGAGTATTGTTCCCAGGGATGTGTGGGGCTCAGTAAGAATGGCTACTGGTATAGTGTAGTACTGCAGGAATATCACTGACACCAGGTTCCTACATCTGTGTATCAGTTGAGGAGACACCATGTAATGACCACGGAATGTCAGGCTATGTAGGCTGTGTATAGTACCAGAATGCAGACCATTGACATATGGAAACCGTATCACCCACAGCATACTGTCAAACCATGTCATGTTCCATGCTAACCATGTTCACAAATGTACATCTGCAACTCTGTGCTGCAAACATCACACATGTACTGTCCACACACCAACACATGCAGGCACAGGTACACACAACAGCCATGTGGCACATGTGCAGACTGTACACTTTGGGAATTAACATTGGTGTATACAAAACTACAATGACAATCATAGTTAATGCATCATACATGCTCGAATATACCCACAACGATATCATTACACTGTACTGTTAACAACATGATATTATTACTACAGTGCTATGTAGTCACCCTGTGCATCAGCACCATGCTATCCTGTTCCTGCATCAATGTTACAGATGGCAGGAGGTGGCACAGTTTCATCATATGCACAGGGTGTGTACTTGGTTTGCCAGAGTCTGCCATTGACACATCCAATCGACATGTATGTGTGTGTGTGTTAGTGAGGGATAACAGTACAACATGGGGCAATGTTGATGAGATGTGTGTGTATGTGTTAGCCCTAGGTGTTAGCATTATGTGTGTGTGTATGCTTGCACACAGTTCCACCACGTGGCTGCCATATACAGGTGTTTGTGGACAGCCACAGACTGTACCTGCCAGGTCATACAGATCACTGTCTCTGGCCATGGACACTGTACCTGCACCTGGCAGGGGTGCTACAGACAGTATCAGGTACTAAGCCAGACTGGGTACTGTCATCAGAAGCAGTGGGTTGTTGACTGGACACATGTCCCTGCTGGGACTGTCCAGAGCCATGTGCACGTGGTCTTCTATGATGGTGTAATGACAGCACAGACCCAGCATTGCTGGGGCTGGTACTGGCACTATGGGAGCAGCTGCGGGTTTGTTGTCGTCCGTGATGACTGCCAGCTGATGATGTTGCTGGCATACGTCCATGTCGACGCCTCAACCGTCCTGCACTGTCCTGGCTCCTGGACATGTAGTTGTGGAAGAGATCGAATGTGTCCCCCAACGTTTATCAATGACCTTGATATTACGGATGGCAGCCACAATGTCACGCATAGTGTCATTCATAGCGGTGCGATGTGTTCTAAGCTCCCTCTGACCCTGTCTGGTGTACCGTTCCATATGTGCCTATGCCTGCATTACAGCCCGGAACATTGCTGAGGTTGAAAGACCTCTGTGGGCATGTCTGACAGGGGCAGTACAACCACGGATGCTCCCACAAGAACCCCTGGACATCTGCCTGTGTGGTACCATGTCAGGGATCTGGCCATGGCTGCTGTGAGGGGATGCATGTGCCAATGATACCACACTACCCTGGTCAATGCCCACTGTATGCTGTCACTCAGCTAAGGACATTGGTGACAATGGATGTATTGGCAGGATGACTGTGCACATTGATGGGGTTGACTGCTGTGTAGTGTTGATTGGCTGACCAATGACAGACCCTGTCACACCTCCCTGTGCCATTACACATGTATCATCATTATCACTATCCCCAGCAGTGGCTTCAGGTTCCCTGCTGCACTCCACCAGAGCAACATCAGAGCCTGTGAGAGGAAGATAGGAAACACAGTTTACAAATGTGTACACGATGTTAGCACACATGCACACAGGCACACAGGCGCACAGGCGCACAGGCACACAGGCGCACAGGCGTACAGGCACACAGGCACACATGCACACATGCACACAAGCACACAGGCACACAGGCACACTCCTCAGTACAGCAGATACAAACACAGACACACCTGCAATCCAACACATACACAATACTGTTTGAGGGTGGGTGACAGTATCACAAGGAAAAACATTACTGCACATGTGTCAGCATGCAGATTATGTGTTGCACAGGAACATGCAGTACAAGTGTAGAGAGCCCTTGTTAATAACAGTATACGTGTACTTGATGGTTGTGTGTAGTTGTTTAGTGATTGTCTCCACCCTGGGACACAATGTGTACAAGGACATAACAATGTTGTGCAAGTGTTACAAGCTGTGGGTGCATATATTTGCACACACACACACACAACACATGATGGTGCTATGCATTAACTGCTATGTGTACTTTTGTGGTCAGTGGAACTGGATGTGGTGTAGTAACGTGAGCCATGATCAACATGCTTCTTGTGGTCAGTCAACAATAATAATGTGTGCCAGACAGGCAGCTAGAATGCTGTACCTGAAGTGCAGTAACATGACTACATCCACAATTACACAGCCACTTGTTACATGGGTGTGTAAGGTGGCCAATAGTGAGCATTGCCTAACATGAATGTATTATTTGTTCAGGACTGTTGCACAAAGACATGGTAGGCCTCTACCCCTCAGGTATATTATGTGTGCTGCGTAGAGGATAAGTGGGATACTGAAGGGTGGCCATACAGCAGGTGTCATAATTGGACATGTGTAGCAGGCTAAGGTGTAGTGTCTATGCCAAACATGTGTGTTGTGTACATGTGTATCAGGTATGCCTATACAATGTTCAGTACTGTGTTGCCACACATGTGTATCATGCTCTGTGTATTGCATGTGAGTGAGGCAGCTACTGAGAATAATGGGATATGCATAGTCTCACAGCAAACATGTACAGCATGCATTATGCGTAGGTGTTACATGTGCACACACTACACCTCCATATGACATGCACATGTCATTAGCAATAGTATTGTTATTACACACTCACCAGCATGGCTTGGCTGCCTTGCCATTGATACTGTGAGCATGATTAAGTACAGTAGTACAACAGGTGGCATTCACAGGTGTACAGATTATGCTCAGAATATCAGTCTTGCAGAAGAATAGGCAGGTTAACAGCTACACACACAGTACATATCTCACACATGCATAAACTATCAGTACAGAGAACAGTCAACTACAGATATGGCATGTTACCTGCACACTCCATTTCAACATGCTGGATGGCTCCGGCCTCCATGATGACACATGTTTGTGGATGTTGTTGTTGTTGGCCTGGAGCCACAACACATAGGACATGTTCCTCCACACTGGTGAGGGGGGGTGGATAGGTACCCCACCACCTGTGGCAAGCTGTTGTCTGTGGATATCAGACGCATGCTGCCGGACATGTCTAATTAAATCACTGCAGTGATGGCGTACCTGCTCATATGTCCGGTTATGCATGCCTATGTCATTTACCCGACAGACAAGATCTTGCCACAGTGCAGCCCTCTCATGCTGGTTCTGGCTGGTCCTGGAAAACAGCACAGAGAAATTCTGCACCAGGCTCTGGTGGATCTCCTGATCCTCTGCTGCTGTATAAGGTGGGTTACGCTGATGCACCATCACCCTGGAAGGAAAAGAAAAATATGTGAGCAAGTCATGTGGCACACTTAATATTCTAATGTACTGATATCACTTAACTGCCATATATAGCATCTGTCTATCAGGGGATACACATGTTCAATACCACATATCAGTGCTCAGCCCACAGCTGTCTGACAGTGCCTGCCACACTCTATACAACAAACTAGTATACACCAGCACTCGGCACACTGTTTGGGACACAATGCACAACCTCACACTGGGGGTATGTATCAAGCTAATGGATGAAGAATATTGTCATCCCATGCAATGAATGCAATGCACATTTACAGTTTAAATGGTAATCCACCCTAGTCTTTGATACCATACCCCTACCTGACATATGTGCACAGTTGTTAATATAACCAGCATACTGCTGTCACAGAGTATACATGCTGCCAGGTACACACACGTACCCTGTAACACACATGTGATTGTGGCCTGGTACAGGCATCATTACACACACATTACACATACATACAACACACAAATGTATGACGACACAGATGAGCATTAACTGTGTACCTTATAATACTGTGTGCCCCTACTTACAGATACCTATGCATGAGCTATGTAATCTGTGCAAACTACAGGAAACACACCAGACAGTGTTACCAGGGAATGTGAACATACACCATACTGTAGTGTTTAGGCCTACAACTTCAGGTAGTAGAACAGTTCATATGTGAGCTGGATTCAACAGCAGTACCACTTACTGAGCATACATGTATTGCTTCTGCCTACGATGGGACACCACAGTCGTACACAGGGAACTATGGCACAACATATGCTAATCTACTATGTTTGCATCCTGATAACTGACACATCTTTCTCTGGCCTCACACCTATGACACAAACTACCATGACAGACACAAACTCATGCTAAGCTATCACACCTTTACAGACCTTGCACACAGTCAGTCACATAGCTGGTATTGCACTGAGTACATGTGTGTGTGCATTGTGTCATAGGTAGGTACTATGCTATTAGCCCTGGGCCTAGGGCAGCCTAGCCATATGCTACCCTGCCCTTTGGGACACATGTAATGTGATTTTACTTGCTCCTGTGAAATGGTTGCACAGAAGTGACTCACAGGGCATATTACCTATCTCCATAACATTCATCAGGGGTATGTATGACATCTACTAATAAGGAGCCTTGTTTGTTAATGCTGGGTGGTTTAGTCCAGGGTATGGCATATTTGTGTATAGAAACCTGTACCTCCAGCATGTGCTGTTTAGTGTGGTGACAAGGATTAGGGTCCTAGGTCATGTAGGCTGGATGTATTGTGAGGTGTTACCATGGTGGTCGGCCGACTGGTATGGGTGTGACATAACTCTGTATGTCCAGCAGTGGTAACCTCTGTGTAGGAAGTATGCAAGGCACTCTAGCTGTGGTTTTGTGAGTCAGTCTGCATAGGGAATGTGTTTGAGGGCATTATCAGTCTTTGTTAGGTATGTCTGTGGCCTTTCCACTTGCTGTAGTTCTCATGGGAGGTACATACTGCATATGACATTGTGAGGTGTAGAGGGGCACACTGACTTACATTTCACTAGCTGACACACCTTTTGTGATGACACATACCATGTACAGGGATTACAAGACTAGTGTGCCACTGTGGATATCAAAGGGGAGGCTATATTACACCTGTGTCCCATGTTCCCTTCCGAAACCTCCAGTGGTAGGCAGGCAGTCACCTATGTGGTAGTTAGTGGGTAACATGTTTTGGAATGGGGTATGGTACTGCAGTATCAACACTGGTGTTCAGTCCATGCCTTGGTCACCAGGCACCTGTTGCAGTACATCTGCCCCCATGTCCCCCTCTCTCACTCTCTCTTTATATATATATATATATATATATATATATATATATATATATATATATATATATATATATACATTTACATATAAATATATATATATATCAATATATATATCAATATATATATATGTTAATATATATACAAATATATATATATATATATATATATATATATATATATGTATATATATATATATATATATATATATATATATATATATATATATATATATATATATATACACACACACACAAACACATATCTATAGACATTCATATATATCTGTATATATGTATGTATCTACATATATATCTATATATGTATGTATCTATTATATGTATATACATATTCTATCTATCTATATTTCTATCTATCTATACATACCTCTCTATCTATGTACATATATATATATATATATATATCTATATATATATATATATATATATATATATATATATATATATATATATATATATATATATATATATATATATATATATATATATATATATATATATATATATATATATATATATATATATATATATATATATATATATATATATATATATATATATATATATATATATATATATATACATATATGCACACACTTCTGAACATCCATTGCTGTACATATACATGCACATGTAGGCACACAGACTGCCCACCTTTCATGGTGGGAATATCATTTCTGAAACAGTTGTGAGACATACCATTCTGTAATGATATTGCACAGTGTTGTGCAGAATGCATTACGCTGTCCTCAGGCCATATAGCTGTAGCAGGTCTCACTGGCTCAGTCCCACAGACGTTCACCACCACATGACATACACCTGCTCTGCATGCAGTTTTCAATGCCACACACTACAACCTATATTGATATGTGCACATAGCAACCTTCAACTACATATGTATGTCCAGCCTTCACTAACAGTTCCAGTATGTCCCTTGTCCTATGCACCTCTGCATATACATATAGATACAGACTGCTAACACATATGGAGGTTCACAGTATGTAGATTTTTAGATTATGTAGCTTACATTACCTTTGTCTCTGACAGCTTTATTTTATTTGGGTCTCTCTCTCTCTCTCTCTCTCTCTCTCTCTCTCTCTCCAGTTGCAGTACAGGCTGCTTTTGTAGGTATCTGCACATGAGATGGCCTCTGCACCAATTGGTGGCCAGCATTTAGTAATTGCATGCAGCCTGCTGTGTGGTAATTGCAGTTCTCACTGTGATTTCAGGACACTGCTATAAAATGATAGGTTAGGTAGGTGTAGGCCTTTCAGTTTTGCAAGGTGGGGACCATGCTGGTTTGCTGTGGACACTGTTGTGTCAGTAAGAAGGTTGGTATATCTCTCATATCTGAGGCTGTGTTGTAGCCACTGAAATGCATGTTGTACTGAAACCTGACTGTTGCTTCTTCCAGTGCACTCTTCTCAGTGTGTATGTTAACTCACACCTGCTAATGCTAACACTGTTTACATGGGAGTATGTACTTTCCTGTGGGATTTGTGGATTAACTGGCATACAACAGTAGTTCCTACAATGTGTTGCTAATGACTTTTCTATTTTCCCTTTACATTCACTCCTTGAATGCCTGATATTTGTCTTTACTGGAATATGTTGCTATGGCTTTCCTATTTTCATTTACGTTCACTCCTTGTAATGCATGAAATATTTCTTTCAGCACTAAGTTCTTATATGTTTGCTGTGGCTTGATGGTATTTCATGCAGTTTGGTGAGCCCAAGGTCTGGGGTTTGACACATACAAAGGTATTTTATTTTGCTGCTGAGCAGTACTGGGGCCTTGTCATACAGAGTGAATAAGGCACTTTTAAACAGTTGTAAGCGGGAAGCAGGAAGTCAGTGGGGACACCAGCTAGGGATGTGCAGGCTGGGTGTAGGGAAGGTCCATAGCTACACATTTCTTTAAATGCAATAGCTGTGCATATGTTTGACATTTGCTGTGACATTTGAAAACTTCCACCCCTGAGAGAGGGGTGAGGACAACTAAGTATATTGTACTAACAATTATGAATATCAGGCACATGCAGTGCTTGTGAACTGCTATACTGTCATTAGTATGTTAGATGGCTACATCCTGTGATATTTCTGTGTTGTACTCCTACATAAGGGCATGCTTGTGGAAGTAATTCTACAGGTATTTGCAGAGTGTTTATCAGCAGACAGGCTGATATGCCTGTGTGTTTCTGACACTTCCAGGCCTCAGATACTCTCAGGTATATATTTGACCAGCCTCAGGGAAAGGTACATATCAGTGGGATACACCCGTGATATATTTCAGATATTCTGCAGTTGTGACTGTGGGGTATTTTGAGCATATGTATTACTACACCATTTCTGACATGCAAGTAGTGTCTACTGTAACTTATTGACAGTTACCATTACATGGCATTCCCCACCTTTCTGCCTACTGTGAGTACATTTCACAGGGAGTCAGTGGGGCATAGGTAACATTTGTTTGCAAATCAGGGACACCCTGTAAATCAGTCACAGTTGGGAGGTCTGGCCTCTTACCTATTCAAATATGATGGTGTTTATCCTGCTCTGATACTGTGTGGGGTTTGTAAGGTGCTACTGTAACATTATTATCTACTAGCATGGCAGTTTCTCTTATCACACTAATGTAATGCAATTCCACAAGAATTGCCAGTAAAGATACACAGAACAAGCTTTGTGTAATGGCCTTCCTATTTTCCCTTTACATTCACTCCTTGTATTTCATGATATATTACTTTCAGCACCAAGTTCTTGTATATCTACTGTGGCTGAGTGGGAATTCATGCAGTCTATTGTTTCCAAGGTCCTGGGTTCGAGACTGATAGGGGTATTTTATTTTGCTGATGAGCCAACTACAGGCCTTGTCATACAGAGTGACTAAGGCACTTTTAAGCAGTTGTAAACGGGTTTGCACGAGTTTGTGCGACGCTTAGCTACACTTATCTACGCTTAGCTAAGCACACACAAGCGCACACCCACTGACTACTGCTTAAAAGTGCTTACTCCTGCTAACACCCGCGCTATTTTCTTTTAAAGAAAAGAAAATGAGGAAATAGGAAAGTGGTGAAAAAGGGGGCACAAAGAGGGTAGGACAGTAGGAAAACAAGCTTGGGATGTGCAGGAAGGATGTAGGAAAGGCCCATAGCTGCCCATTTCTTTACCAGCAACAGCTGTGCATATGTTAGAAATTTAGAGTGAGATTTGACACCTTCCACCCCTGAGAGAGGGGTGAAGACAACAAAATATGTTGTACAGCCAATTGTAATTATCAGTTTACATGTCCAGCAGACATGTATGAGAAATGGGCAGCTATGTATGGGACGTAATTTTTTTGTGGCAACAGAGTGCCCTTTTTTATTTTTTTTTCAGGTGAGAGTGGAATGTGAGGTACAGGAAGTAGGTATATTTGGGGAGGTAGGTTGGGGAGGTTAACACACAAGACAAACAAGACGCATACAGGGGTGGAGTATGACACATGTGGGGGGTAAACACAATTGACGGGGACGGATGTTTGGATATCGCAAGCCCATGAGCCCACAGATGGCAACAGTGGAACTGAGATCCCCACCCATGGGCAGTTACCACTGCGCCTTCACAGCCTAGGCCGGGGCTGTGCTGGGGGCTGGATAGGACAGGCAGGCACACCTGTGAGTTGTGCCACTCTCGCCTCAAGCTGGCATAGGGGTTTCAATCACAGAACACCTGATCTCACTACGCACCATAGACCGGACCCTATGGAGGGTGAGTGGAGGCTCTCCTCCGGCCATGCTTGCAGAGGGGGGATGAGCCCCATCCCCTGCAGTGCTTCCACCCAAAGGTGGCACAGGGCCACCGGAGGAGGAGGTCCCGGCCTGGGCACTGGTGCCAGGTGCACTCGCCAGCTGAGGTGGGAGAAGTGGGTCCACTGGAACCCGCCTTCCCTGTTGTCCTATGTTTAGCAGTATTTTATGGTATTTTGGGTTAGTAACAAACAACACCATTCAAAATTAGTTGTAACAGCATGCATCAGTATTCCCATTAACCAAACACACATGAATTCCGAACATTGAGCAGCAAGCATAACACATGCATATTTAGAACAACAGTGGACATTCCAACAGCATGCAGGGTTGATTGGTGGCAACAGGCCATCAGGTTTGGATATGTGAACAGGGCACATGCATCAACATACATGCAGATATGTATAAACCAACAGGACAAATGTCCATGGGAATTAATTGTAAATACACATACCCAGTTTGGTGTGGAATGGCATAATTTGTGAAAATAGGGTAGGGCAGAGAAATATTACATTAACAACTTAAACTACCTATACATATACTGTACATTCCTAGTAGATGCAGATATATATCCCCTACATGTATTAGTACAGTTTCCTGTATGTAACCTTAGGAATGTTGGTGATGGGGATGTTACTGCTACATTAATATACATTCCATTTTTATTCATATATGTTCATATCTGGCTGTGTTCAGGTAAAGCATCCTGCTACATTTGATTTATATGGGTCTAGACAACTGTGGATGTTCAGCATTTCATACAACCATACTATGTCCATAATGCAAGGGTGCAGCAACATATCCAAATTGTGGGACAGACACAGTCCAGGTTCTGTACTTTATTAAAGACATTTCACTCTTTGGTTGTGGCTGTCTCATTCATTTCATTATGTAGTGAATGCAATATACCTTTATTCCAGCCTTATTACAGCTTTCTTGGTAGCTTCAAACTCTCTTTCTCACACTCTCTCACTTATTTTATATTTACATTTCAGGATAGTACTTAATTCTAGGCTTTATTAACATTTATTACTGGGTTACAACAATCCTTTCCAGTTGACTCACTTATTTCATATGGCAGAATTTACAAGGATGTATTTGACAGTTGTCTATCCTTTGTTGATTGATTACAACACTCATTTTCAGGCTGAAGCAGTTATCTGATATTACAATACAGGTGGAAACTCTATTTGAGACTTGTTTAATCTTTATTACTGGATTGAAATACTCTTTTCCAGGCTGCATCATTTATCTAGTCTTACAATGCTAGCAGAATCTTTATTCTAGGCTTATTTCTCCTTTATTACTGGGTTACAACACTGAACTCTTTTACAAGCTGTCCCACTTATAGTCTATACCAATACCAGCAGAATAATTATTAACCTGCCTGGTGGCGCAACCTCGCCAGCCTATCAGCATAGGCTTGCCGATTTGCGGAACAAGCACCTTCAGCTGTAATATAAATGAAGGAATATTGTAACATACCAATCCATACTATAGGCTAGGATAGCATTTCTTACATACTTAATTACATGGATACTTAGTAGTGGGGCATTGGGCATTTGGCGGGCCTCCTGGATCCATCGGTTCAGTTGGTCCTCCTTTCATCGCTTCAGGTCTGCATGGTGGTGTGGTGGTGACGGACCTGTTCACCAGTCCTCGGAATGCCTGTGGCACTGGTGAGATAATGTGCCAACCGGTTCCACGCCTCTGCCTTATACGCTCCTCATTGAACCTGGCCCTGCATGAGTTGCGCTTCATGATCATGGACTAGGAGCCAAACCATATATTTTGACTCCTCAACACCCCACCTTTGTGCTCTAAAGCGATTTCCCTCTCCTGCACCTGCCATCCTGACTGCAAATGGGTACCACAATCAGTTATGGTGTGTATTCCTGCCTATGGGGCTTATATATGCTGGTTTTCCTGCACTTATCTGTGATTGGCCATTTTGGATATTTCTCTGCTTACAGCAAACCTGCTTTGTCATGGTTATATTTTCATTAATTCCTATATGTATGCTAATACTGTATTCCTCAGTACAACTGTCATGGCTTAGTGGTTCAGTGCTTTGACTATGGTGCACAGTATCCTGGGTTTGATCCTTGCCATTGCTTTTTTATTTTACTACTGTCTAGACAGGCTAGTAGGTGTGTTTGTGTAAAGGCGATTTTGCTACAGCTTGCCCAACGTTGCCGGACGGTAAGCTGGTTGGCTCGCTGCGCAGCTCTGAGCAAATGGCTTACACTGGGTAATGCATTATTTCACCGTAAGCACTCATATTAAGCTGGGTAAAGCGCTGCCCAGCTACGGGCACTCATATTGAGCTTGTTAAAGCGCTGCTCATCTACGGGCACTCATATTAAGCTTGTTAAAGCGCTGCTCAGCTACGGGCACTCATATTAAGCTTGTTAAAGCGCTGCTAAGCTACGGGCAATTATGATCCTTTTTATATATACATAATATAGGTTTTGTTCAGAAATACATGGGCCATTTCATTACATTTTACTTAAATTAAATTTATATATATCGGGGAATTGTTTCATACTTATTTAAAGAAAAATGGAAGGGGATGTTGTGGGGCTCAAACCGTGACTACCTATTCTTTGGGCGATGTCTCTACCGCTACGCTATTGCTACTTTGCTTAATTTGCATATGTAGATCTTATATGCTTCTCAATGTCATATCGGCTAACTGTGGTTGAGCGAAGGGCATACCCGTGCAAATGAGTGCAAATTTGGGCAAATATTTTGGAAATTATAAAAAAAAAAAAAAAAAAAGGAAACTGCTATTTTTACATTTTGCATATTTTCAGTAGGGTTTAGTCTGTGGGGATGTGTGGTGTTGTGTTCCTTGACATTTCAGCGGACTCGCTCGTGGGTGTTTACTTTCAGGACTCTGACTCTTCTGGGGGCGTGTCCCTTTGCTGTACTCGGCAATCGGACATGCCCCCTACTTTCCTACACGGACCGTGTTAGACTTGGGTATGATTAAGCATGCCCTCATGAATATGCATGGCATGCTGATGTCATACTGTTCAACTGTAGCCTCCGAGTAAGACATATTAAGTCTTACACAGAGATTTTGTGAATCCGGCCCATTGTGTTTAAAACCTGTGTTAACTTTATCTGTGCTTTCCATGATAACTCATTGACTATATAACAATCATCCAAAGCCAATGTGAAATACTTTACAATATTCCTGTAATTAATATGCATACTTCTCAGCTAAAGCGTCTTCTGTGTGGAGGCATGAGTGAATGGGCGTGCCTTTGTTGAAGGTTGTACATCAGAGCTGGCAACTCGGTACGTAAAAATCTACTGCCAATCATTAGCGGATCGGAGTTCCGCTGTGGCGACCCCTAACCGGGAAAAGCTGAAAGATACAACAACGACTTTTATTTGTCGTGTGTACTTTTATTTTTTGTGTTTATGTGCACATTTTTTTTTTATTATTATGTTTTACTATGCACCCCTCACACCCCCACTACTGAAATATTACAACTCAGAGATCACAAT
>NC_056731.1:1776852424-1776952424 GCF_019279795.1 Protopterus annectens
AAATGAGAGATTGCTATCAACTTGGGTCCCCAGGTCCCTAATTACTTCTTCTGTACTTAATGGATTACCACCTATGTGGTAATTTTTGGGCAGTTTGTTTTTGCCAAAGGGGATGACTATACACTTTTTGGCGTTTAGCTTGAGGCCATGGCTTTGGCACCAGTTGTCTGTTTCTCTGAGGCCCTTTTGGAGGATGCTCGTGTCGGCTAGAGAGTCGATTATGGTGCCCAGTTTGCAGTCATCTGCGAACTTGGTCAGCCACAGTCCTTCTGTGTTGGCCTGTACCTCCGAGAAATATATACCGAACAAGAGAGGTCCCAGGACGGAGCCTTGTGGGATGCCACTTGTAACTGGTTTGGAGTCTGACATGGCTCCAGCAATTCTAACCATGTGGGTTCTGTCCTTGAGCCAGTTTGCAACCCATCTAGTGACGTAGGGGTTTATATTTAAGCTGGTGAGCTTATCTATAATGCCCGAGTGGGGTATAGTATTGAAGGCTTTTGCGAGGTCCAGGTAGGCTGTTTGGACCACCTTCCCCTTGTCAATAGCCTTGGTGACTGTTTCAAAGACATCAACCAGGTTTAAGAGGCAGGATCTGCCCTTAACAAAGCCGAACTGGGTAGGATCCAGTGTGTGTAGGTCCCCAATATCTTTATTTATGAGGTCCATGATGATCCTTTCCACAGCTTTGCAGACCAAGCTAGTCAGGCTTATGGGGCGATAGTTTCCAGGATCCATTGAGGCACCACCTTTGTGAAGAGGGACCACTGTTGCTGTACACCTCTCTTTGGGTACATATCCTGTAGTAAGGCTGAGATTGAACAGTAGTTTTATGTTTGGGTTTAGCTCTTCTTGGAGTTCATGTAGGACACAGCCCAGGACACTGTCTGGTCCCATTGATGCTGTGTTTTTTGCTTTGGAGAGGGCAGCTCTTACCTGAGCATCTGAGATGTCAGGGAGCAGCACTCTGTTGGGATAGATATTTGCCCTTTGGTGGGGCGGAGAAGTTTGCGCTGAACCTGTCAGCTAGGATGTTGGCAATGTCTGTGGGTTTGGTGTATTTTTTGTCATTTTGGACTAATTCTGAGCATATCTGGGAATTCCCACCCACGTTCCTAACATAACTAAAGAAAGCCTTGTGATTATCCTTAGTGTCCTGTGCAATTTTTCTCTCGAAGCTGGCCTTAGACGATTTTATGAGTGCCCGTAGTTTTTTGCTAATACTGATCAGAGATGCCTTCCCTTTTTGGGATTTCACTCTATCATGTAGCAGCTTCCTCCTTCTATTGTATAGTTTGTTTATGGCTGGGGTCCACCAGACAGGACGCCTGCCTTTGGAGGATTGGGTCTTGGTTTTATTTGGGATTGCATGATCCATGCATTCCTGAAGGTGTTCATAGAATGTGTTTATAAAGGATTCTGCGGTCTGGGCCATATTTTCCACAGGCCCGGGGGCTTTGAAGGATTCCACCTCAGTTTTGAGGAGTGTGAAATTTGCTTTAGAGAAGTTTTTCACTGTGGTTTTCAGGGCAGGGGGTGGAGTTGGGATGTGAATATCCAGTGAGATTAGTTTATGGTCTGATCTTACCAGTGAGGGATACACTTCTGGTCTGGAGCATAGAGTCCCCATGTTGGTGATGATCAGGTCCAGTAAAATGCACAAACATGGAAACACATGATCAGTGCTGGAATGTTGACTCATTTTACCAAAAAACTAAAACATGTAAACAAAAATGATTGCAAAATAAAAACAAACAGTTTTTTTTCTGATTTGCTAACTAAAACCCTTCCACTAAATTCAGACTTACTTCATCTGAATACTGGTAATGTAATAGAAATGGCTTTTCTAAGGTAAGCAGCATTTCTGGGGTTAGAGGCAGGACAAGTTAGTATTAGGGTTTGTATGCATCAGTAAGAACAGGCAGGGGGGCTTCAACCCCTACATCCCTTAGTAATGTCTGTTTGGCCTTATCCTAACCATAGCCCTGCCCTAACACTAAGACAGATGATTCCTATATGTAGTAAATTGCTAGTGAATTTGGCTATGTTCTTAGCTTATACACCTGGTACCCCAAAAATAAAATGGACATTTTTAATAATTGGAAGTTTTACATGCATACATACATACATACAGACATTTCAAGCACTGGCAGTAATGCCTTCAAGCCTGACAATATTCCAAAACAGTTGTTCCCCATAATAAGTGTCCAGGGTGTTCTTAAAAATATCTACACTAGTGCCCACTTTAAGTAATTGGTAGTTTAGTGCATGCATCATCTGCTCTCTCAGAGAAACAATTAGTACACTTCTCATTCCTACAGAATTTCCAATATAGATTGTCTGATGATTCTCTACTACTTTTTGATAACCCCAACCACTCCGACAGGTAGCTATCTCTAAATGCCCTATATACTTGAATAAGGTCTCATCTTAACTATCTATATGAGACATTCTATAAGTTCAAATATTTTAATCTTTTATAATAACTTGAATTTTCACATCCATTGATGCCCTTGGTATATTTCCGCTGCACTCTTTCCAGATTACTCCTGTTTGTTTTCTTGCAAAGTTTCCATATTAATATTCTATAGTCAAGTTTGAGTCTAATATAACTAACCAACAATGATATCATCATTTCTGATTTTCCAGACTTTATAAATCTTTTTATGCAGTCTGTAGTTCTATAAATATCATTAAACAATTGGTTGATACCATTAGAAAAAGTCAAAGCTGAATCTACCTGCATACCCAGGTCCTTAAACAAATCTATAGTTTCAATCACTGTGTGCTATATTAAATAATCTCCTTTCAATTTATGTCTCCCAAATCTCATATGTTTAGTTTTTGATGTATCAGCATATTATTCTCCTGTGCCCAAATGGTCTATTTAGTCAAGTTATTTTGCAGACATGACCTATCTGTAACACATGTAATCAGTTTACCCATTTTCATATCATATGCATACAGACTGTAGAACACCTCAAATGAAAAAGATAGATCTACAAAATGCAATCTAAACAAGTATGGCCCTAGGATAGAACCCTCTGGGACATCCTGATTGTAACCTCAAATTTTACCTGTCCAATTACTATATGATACTTGCCATGTCCTATGTGTAAGCCATGCAACTATCCATCTTATCAAGAGTACATCAATACCTAGTTGTTCTAATTTATTGATTGGTGTTTTGCATATTGCCCTATCAAATACTGACGTTAAATGTATATAAATTACATCACAGCACATTTTGTCATTCATAGCTGTTATTATATTGCTATAGAATATAATGTTTAATGTGGTAATAAATCTGTTTTCAACATATGCATGCTGACATATGGTTTCAAGTCTCACCCTTTCCAATTCTGGCAATAATGTATCCAATATAACCTTCTCCATTATTTTCCACAATGTAAAAGTAAATGTATGAGCATGTATGACTCTAAGTTCATCATTCTTCCCTATCCATTAAACACAGGTTTAACAAATGCATGTCTCCAATCAGGAGGAAACCCTGCCTATTTATATGACCTAGTAAAAAACAAATGAGGTTACCTGGATGTCACAAGGACAATTTATCACCCCCCTTTATTGAGCCAAACTGCTTTGAATAACATTTTGTAAATATGTCTTTAATCAATATGTCTATAATCTCTTGTATCTGAGAATACATTTTAGAATCTTTAGAATATGGTTTATCAATTTGCATGTTTTTACTTGTACCATATCTTATGTTTCCATAAATTGTTTTTCCTATTATGCTCAATGTTTTTATATAAATTTTCTTCAAATTGTTCTTGATCTTGCCTTACACTATGTTTTATTTGCTGTCCAGCTTGGTTATTTCAGTTTTCAAAGTCTTAGTTCATCCTCTTTGCCATTGCTTATATTTTTGGTCTCTCATCTTAATCAAGTATCTTGTTCATATGGACATATATTCTCATGATGTTGTGTGCTTAGAACTGCTATTGTTTCATAATTGGAGACTTTTAGAAGCTATGATGAAACGGCATTCAAAGTAGGCCCTTTACCATTAATAAACCAACATTTTCAATAAGTTATTCAGCAGGTGTTAGGGTACTAAAACTTTTGTTGTTACAAAAAAAAAAAAAGTACTTTTTCTTGTGTTTTTTTTTTTTTGCCTACAATGCAAATTAATCATAGAGAATGGTGCAGAATGTTAAGTTGAAGAGAAAGAGTATATTTCTTCCCAATGTTTTCATTTTCGCATCTGTCAAAATGTTTTTTATACTGCTTATTGTGACCAGTGTTCTGTTTTTTTATGCAGGGCAAAAAACTAGGAAATTTAATGAGATAATGCATGAGCATGATCCTGCTGTCATGTTTTTTCATGATAGTTTATGTTAATATGGACATGATAAGGAGATCTAGAAAACCCTTTGGATGTAAAAAATGTTTCTGTGTAAGCTTATCTGAGTACATGTGTTTTTTGGGTCTATATTGGATGATCGAACTTTTAACAGTTCAACTGTCATATGGTTGAAACCATATGATCAAAGTTTTGAAAGTTTGAACGTTTTAATGCAGATCTCTGTACAGCACGGAATGGGAAGATTTCCTTTTTCTGCTCTGTTGTCTGTTCTCGGACTTGGTATATTTAAAAAGTGGGGAAGGTGGAGGTGCAGCACCCCCATGTGGGTGGTGCAGGGGGGTTTGCCCCATTTGCTTAAACCATTCTGGTAGGTTATTTGTGTAGTTTATTTTTTTATTAGATTTTCAAACTTTTAAAAGTTTGATCATATGGTGTTGACCATATGACACTCAAACTTTTGAAAGTTCGATTATCTAATATAGACTCTGTTTTTCCTTGGCATCAATGATGCTTTGAATATTGTGGCTGTATTAAAATGGGGGCCATTAGAGAGGTTATATATGGTTGTTTAAACCGACTGTCTAGTACTGAACTATGGACATAGAAGATGTCCAGTATGCTATTTTTCCTAGTTTATATAGGAACAACCTGCTTTATGTTGTTGTCATGCAAGAATTGTGTGTGGATTCCCCAACTAAGATCTTTTCAGTCAAATTCAATACACAGCTGCACAGATCCAATTACAACCCTCTACATTTTACAACATAATGATTATATATATATATATATATATATATATATATATATATATATATATATATACCATAATAAAATAGGTTGTAATGGCCAGACTGCCAGGACAAAGTACTCCAATTGTTGCCTGAATGATGAGCCTCTTTGGACAGGATCTCACCCAGCTGCTGATATTTGGCACAATGTACTGAATGGGCTCATGTCCCATGGGAGGAAGGATGCGATGGTCAAAAGGCATGGGGGCAAAAATATAGAAAAAAGTAATTATTTATACTGTGGTTTCTCAAATAAAGTTCTCCAAACACTCAATGACTTAAGTAAAACACTGACTCAGATAGTAGCAATTTTATTAAAGACATTCCACAAGGTTTTGTTTAGCACTCAAGATTATTTATTAATGATTTTTTCTAAGACTTGCACGAGTTAAAGTTATTATTTAATGACATTGCTATCATTAGAGCCTGTAAGTAAAATTATTATGAGCAGACATCAGTTCAAAAGAGCAGTGGCTTGCAAAAATTAAACTGAATACTGGCACACAAACATCTGCAGTTCTTTTTCAACAAACCTCAAAAGGTAGCCTCATCCCAGCACTTAATAATCAAAGATGTGTCTCAAACTTCTCCACATTACTCAAGAAATATAGTTGGCATGCAACTAGATCAAGTTCTTAACATTACTCAGCATACTTAGTGTGTAGTGAATAAAGTATTAGCACAGCTGAATATTTACTATAAAAGTGCATAGTTACTAACTGTTGAAACCAGGAAAAAACATTACCATAAATGTCATTATACTCAGACTTGAAAATGAAGTACTGTAATATGACATCATAACATATTAATACTGAAAATATCCAGAAAAAAAACATTTTCACAACACTCTTCTTATTTTTTTAATAGCAGCTGTTGAGGATTAATTGTCTAAGATTGTGGGAAGTACCTGACAGGATAAACTACCGATTTACCTGAGGCTGTGCTATATCATGCAGATGGTGACAAATCCCTCTGCAAAGTAGGTGAGAATGTAAGCTTAAAAAGTGGGTGGGGCTTCCATTCCTTTGATTCCAAAGCAAGGAAATGAACGTTTTATAAAATATAAGCATGCTTTTGATACCTGAACAATGCTGGAACCATATATTAGGGAGAGATACATCCAAAGGGTTAAGGTAAATTGTAGGAAAGGTGGCTTTTTCCTTAAAAAATTGGACTTACATCAAGCACTGAAAATAAACACTAAAATTCCCCAGAACAGCTACCTTCATTTAAATTGATACCCTATATGAGTCTGCTATTAAAAAAGTGATCTATAATGAAAAAAATAAAATAAAATCAGAACTATAAGCAGCCAAATAGAAAATATTATAAACAAAATAGACCCTATCCTAAATAAATAAAGTAAATAAAATGTATGTACCTGAATAACATAACTATACAGTAAAACTAACAAGTACTAAGATGACTGTCACAAAAATAGTACTAAAACCTTACATGACACATTAAAGTGTGCATAAAAGCACCTCAGAATTAGAATTCGGTGATCACAATTGCTTAATGGTTTATAAACTGTCTGTCAAACTGTCATGCTTTTTAAAAGGAAATTAAATTATCTTTCAATACAGAACAGATAGGCAGTTTACAAGCTGTCACTGTAATCACCATTCTGAACAGTTATAGAAAGCATGGGGGGTGGGCAACAAATTGTTTGTTGTGATCATGTATAGACAATATGGGGAGGCTCCAAATGGTTTGTTGCCCATGGCACCAAATTCTCTTGTTACAGCTATATCTGTATCTGTAGTTACACACACACATGAACACACGCATGTATGCACACACGCACACACGGGCGCGCGCACACCCACACACACACACACACACACACACACACACACACACACACACACACACACACGATGCTGCACTAATTGTTATATAGCACTGTTATGTGTATTATCTCTGCTATGATCTTAGAAGAGCAATGGCTTTATTCTGGTTAGTGTAACGCTGTAACTACACCTAAATGCTGTTTCATCTGACAGCTGTGGTACAAAGCATAGCTGTCATTAGACGGTCCCTGTGCTGTTCATAGATTCATAGGTGTATACTAGGCTAATGGCCCTGGAGGCTTTACAAGCCTAGCCCATAGGATTACCCTGGCATCATGCCACCCGACCTTAGTTCCCAGTGCCTCTGTCAAGTAGAGCCACTGGAGTGATCCCTGGGGTGAATTTTCTATTTCCCATCCACTCATCAAGATTTCTCTTGAAGAGGGCCAGTGAGGTACTCTGTTTAACATGTTTGGGAAGTCCATTCCATAGCATGGGCAGTCTCTGGGTTATGAACCTGTCCCTCTAGCATGTTCTGTTGATTGTGGTAATGTGGTAGAGGTCTCTGGAGCATGTGGTGTGGAGGGATTGGGATTTCTTTAGATGTAGCATTTCTAACAGAGCTGTGTTAGACATGACTTTGTAAGTCAAGCAGAGATTGCCTCTAAGTAGGCAATATGAGACAGAGAATAATTGGAGTTTTCTAGTCTGTCCATATAGGACAAGTGTTTAAGGCCTAGGATCCTCTTTTTGAGGTACTTTTGCAGCCTCTCCAATTGTTGCAGGTGTCTAGTGAGGAACATGCCAAATGGGGCATTGTACTCAGTGATTGGCCTAATGAGGAAAGAGTAGAGGGAGAAAATGACCTTTTTCTTCCTGGATGCAAAACCCTTAGTAATGAGATGTGCCACATAAAAGGACTTTCTGACTACAGTGGCAATGTGTTGGTCAAAAGAGTGGTTGCTGTCAACCTGTGTTCCCAGAACTCTTATAACGCCTTCTGTGTTCAGTGGACTACGATTGATGTGGTAATTCATGGGAACTGGGTTTTTCCCAAAGGGAATGACAACACATTTTCTGGCATTGAGTTTAAGGCCATAGTTCTGACACCAGTTGTTGGTCTCACTGAGGCCCTTCTGTAGAATGTCAACATCACTTGGGGAGTTAATAATAGCTCCCAACTTGCAATCGTCTGCAAACGTTGTCAGCCAGTGTCCCTTCATGTTAGCCTGGACTTCAGAGAAGTAGATACCAAACAGGAGAGGACCCAGGACCGAACCCTGTGGGACTCTACTCGTGACTGGTCAGCAGTCTGACTTGGAGTCAGCTACTTTCACACTGTGGGTTCTATCTGTGAACCAGTTTGCAACCCCACCTAGTGATATATGGGTTGATGCTTACTTACTGAGTTTTTCTATGATTCCTGAGTGAGGAATGGTATCAAAGGCCTTGGCCAGATCAAGGTAGGCTGTAGGAACCATCTTGCCTTCATCCACAGTTCTGGTGACTGACTCAAAGAAGTTGACCAGGTTGAGCAGGCATGATCTACCCTTCACAAAACCAAAGTGTGTGGGATCCAGAGTTTGCAGATTCCCTATATCCTTGTTTATTAGGTCCATGATGATGCGTTCCATAGCTTTGCATATCAGACTCATCAAACTAATGGAGTGATAGTTCCCAGGGTCTGTAATCGCTCCTCCTTTGTGGAGAGGGATGACTGTAGAAGTACGCTATTCGGTAGGGACAAAACCTGAGGTGAGACTGTGGTTGAACAGGTCACACAGGTGAGGTGGTAGTTCACTCTGTAGTTCATGTAGAACACAGCCAGGGATATTGTCAGGTCCCATAGAAGCTGTATCCTTGCCTTGAACAGTGCTGTTTTAACCTGTACAGCAGTAATACTGGGTGCCTGGCAATCTACTGGTATTGTGATTGGAGGGAGTTGACTATTGGTGTAGAGCAATGGTTGCCCATGTTAGTAATGACCAGGTCAAGAATGTTGCTACCTGTAGTGGGGGTAAAAACGATCTGGTCCAGTGCATTGGAATTAATGAATTCCAGGATATGTTGGGCAAGTGTATTGGTTCATGAGTAGTTTTCCCAGTTAATGGAGGGGGTAGTTGAAGTTGCCCAGTATGAGAGTGTTAGGTTGGACCCTAATATTTTCCAGGGTGCTTAGGAATGTGAAGTGTGAGTCTTGGGACATGGTTGGGGACCTATAGCAGGCTACAACCTGAATTGTGTCTTACCCAATGTTAGCTGCACCTGAAGTATCTTTGATGTGTTATGTTGGGCTACCAGTTGGGAGATGTGTGCATCCTTTATGAATATGGAAACACCACCACCTTTGGGGCTTCAGTCCAAGTTCTCGGGCCAAAAGGTGTGGAATGAGTTATAGCTTGATAGTGCAGCGGTGCTTTCTGCTGCTTTAAACCAGGTCTCTGTTACAGCACAAATGTCAATATTCTCCATTTTGAGGAGTACTTCAAGCGAGTGCATTTTGAGATTTAGACTTCTAGCATTGAGCAGCATGACCCTCAGTTTGCATTTGTTTGTAACTGTTACAGTGGTAATTTGGTCTTTTGGACACTGCCTAAAAAAGGCACTATAGGGGTGGCAAGAGCCTTGACCAGTATCAGGAAGCCCAGGAGTGACAGATACAGGCCATGTCTGGCAAAGCTTCGAGGCCTGTCAATCATGTCATCCCAGGCAGACAGATACTGGAACCCCTTAGAATGATACCAGAAACTTAGCCAATTGTTAAAATCAGTCATTTTCTGCTTGTACTGTGGTATCATTCTGGGTGATGGTATGATGCTGCTCAGGGCTAGGGTCATACCCGCCTGGGCTACATAATCTGAGAGCTCCTCCATGTCTCTTTTCATGTAGTCCAGGGAGGTATGTCTCAGGTCATTCACACCCACATGTGCAATGACAGTCATATTTGTACTTGCTGTTGAGGGACCTGAGTGTGTGCATTATGTTGTGGATCCTGGCACCTGACAGGCAGCTGACTGTTACTTTCTCCTTATTCAACCTACTAAGTGGGACATGTGTCCCTCACTATTGAGTCACCTATGACTAGTGTGTTGGGCATGCTGTTTTGTCTTAGGGGCTTTGGTTGAGTGTCACACTGTTCAGGAGAGTTATATGCCTTGTGATTAGTGTTGTGTTGTGGTGGTCGAGTATGTTTCTGCCTTGGAGGTCTCTGCTGTTTGGGTAGATTTTTATTGAGAGCCTCCATGAAGGTGGGTGCGTGGTTTATGGTTTTATGTGAAGGCAGTGCTGGTGTGTGTTCTGGATGGTTATGTGTTCCATGTGGTGTGGTGCAAGTGCTGACCTTCTCCTCTTGACCAGCTATTCTGGTCTTGGCTGGAGAGTGCGTGGTTTCCAGTTTGGATATATAAGTGCATCTCTTGCAAGTCTGAGTGTTGGGAGGTAAGAAGAGAGGGTTGTCAGTGTACATGAGGCAGTTGCTACATTGCCTCAGGATGCCCAAGTTCACCAGGTTAATAGGAGAAAGCACAGGGAACTGACCTTTAGACATGCCTGGAGGAGTGGGCATTAATAATAAGTACTGGAGCTGTTTCTTTGTAGAATATTTAGTGCTGGCAGCACTTTGTCTGCTAGAATAATTGCTACAAGAAGTCTGGTAAAGCGCTAGACTAATAAGCTAGTAAAAGTGCAGGAGAGGAAAGAACTAGATCTAAGGGAAAAAAATTGAAGATCAGACTTTGGCTCAGAAGCTTACAAACAGTTCTGGATACAACAAATCTGTATCTGGACTACACTAGTTACAGGAAAGGCAGAAAAACAAGTGCAAATGGGGGCTTTTAATCCAGAAAGTTGAAAGTGATGGAAAAAACTGCCCAAATAGCCAATAAACTACAATTTCTGGGCCAGAAACCACTCCTCTTGTGGTAGATAGGCCACCTAGTGGTTACCACTCCCACTGATAAGCTAGAAGGCTTCCCTCCACCACAGAAAGACTTGGGGTCTCAGAAGATTACAAACAGTCCTGGATACAGCAAATCTGTACCTGGACTAGAATAGTTACAGGAAAGGCGGGAAACAAGTGCAAATGTGGGCTTTTAATTCAGAAAGTTAAAAGAGATGGAAAAAACTGCCCAAACAGCCAATAATCAACTATTTCTGGGCCAGAAACCACTCCTCTTGTGGTAGATAGGCTACCTAGTGCTTACCACTCCCACTGATAAGCTAGAAGGCTAACCTGCAACACAGAAAGGCTTGGGCGGCTCAGAAGCTTACAAACAGTCCTGGATACAGCAAATCTGTATCTGGACTAGACTAGTTACAGGGAAGGTGGAAAACAAGTGCAAATTCAGGCTTTTAAACCAGAAAGTTGAAAGAGATGGAAAAAACTGCCCAAATGGCCAATAAACTACAATTTCTGGGACAGAAACCACTCCTTTTGTGGTAGATAGGCTACCTAGTGCTTACCACTCGCACTAATAAGGTAGAAGGCTTCCCTCCAACACAGAAAGGCTTGGGGGGCTCAGAAGCTTACAAACAGTCCTGGACACAGCAAATATGTATCTGGACTAGACTAGTTACAGGAAAGGTGGGAAACAAGTGCAAATGCAGGGTTTTAAACTAGAAAGTTAAAATTGATGGAAAACCTGCCAAAACGGCCAATACACTACAATTTCTGGGCCAAAAACCACTCCTCTTGAGGTAGATAGGCTACCTAGTGCTTACCACTCCCACTGATAAGCTAGAAGGCTTCCCTCTGACACAGAAAGGTTTGGGGGACTCAGATGCTTACAAACAGTCCTGGATACAGCAAATCTGCATCTGGGCTAGACTAGTTACAGGAAAGGCAGGAAACAAGTTTAATTTTTTTTACAGAAAAGCAGTTAAAACAGTACTAAAAACAATTCAAGTGCAGTGCAATCTGGAACACTTGAGTGTGTAGCAATATTAAAGCAAATACAGTTTAAAAATGAAATTTATTCAAACTGTATTCTGAACTGAATTCAGTTATTGTTTTATTCAACTCTGAACTGTTAAAAAGTGCTAGAATATACTTATCAGCTGAAAAGCACACTCAGTCAGAACACAAGGAGACTTTAGCAAAGATTTTTTTTAAAGTGGAAAGGGAGAAAGGACGAACAGAAAATAATTGGCTAAGAACCTAAGGGGGTTGGCCTTCTCAAATATTCTCTCTGTATTAGGTAGAATGAGCTAATGACACTAGATTGGGAGGAGTGTCCTAGATAAAATTTACAGTAGGGGCAGGCAACTGCAAAGCCATATTTATTAAGTATAAGAACAAGACACCAATAGGGAGGTCGAGGTAGGAAACTATTACAGCTAGTAGTGACAGTAGCTAGTAGAAATGTTTATCACAGCAGAACAACAGCTACTAAATGAAAGTTTTAAACAGATAAAGGAACAATGAGATCGTAGAGAATACTTTTAACTGCAAACAAATTAGTTATATGATACACTCCTTGGCAGGAAGTCAGAACAAATAAGCAGATGTTTAACCTTACACACACTGCTCTGTGTTCTCTATCAGCAGAAGATGGCTGCCAGAGACACAGGAAACTCAACAGACAAAACAACCAGGCATGGATAACATCAGGCTTCTATCTAGATTATGCTACCTACCAATTAAAAATAGAGTTAAAACAATATACACAAATACAGTGAAACAGTACAAAATCTAGTAGATTAGCTGTTTAGCATAATTATAAGCATTAAAAAGTGCAAAAAGTGCAATTCAATGAAATTAATGTAAGAAATAACTTATTCTGCTCTAGGAGTCTTAGAGAATTTCTGCTTTGTCCCAGTGATGAATCAGCACTCTACAGCCTGGAAAAAACAAGCACAGCCCCCTCCAGAAACAGGATTTAAATACCAGAAAGGATGGAAGAATCTAGATGCTCAAATTGCAACCAGGTCCTGCTAGCCCCCGTTCTTTCAACAATCACTTGTGCTACAGAAGGTTAGGCAACCCTGTTATTCTCAATAACAGAGAAGACAAGACTCTATCAGCAGAAGATGGCTGCCAGAAACACAGGAAACTCAACAAACAAAACAACCAGGCCTGGATAACAGCAGGCCTCTATCCAGACTATGCTACCCGACAATGAAAAATACAGTTAAAACAGTATAACACAGTACACAAATGCAGTGATCTAGAAGATTAGCTGTTTAGAACAATTATAAGCATTAAAAAATGCAATTCAATGCAATAAATGTAAGAAATAATTTATTCTTCTCTAGGAGTCTTAGGGAATTTCTGCTTTGTCTCAGTGGTGAATCAACACTCTACAGCCTGGGAAAAACAAGCACAGCCCCCTGCAGACACATAATTTAAATACCAGAAAGCAATAGCAGAGAAGACAAGACACTATCAGCAGAAGATGGCTTTCAGAAACACAAGAAACTTAACAACAAAAAAAAAAAACAGGCATGGATAACAGACTATCCAGACTATGCTACCTGACTAGAACACAAGACCCTCAGAATAAATGCACAGAAAAGCACAGGTAGGCCACTCAGGAACAGAAAATACAACTCTCAGTATGAAAAAGCCGTTTACAGTGTAGTAATTCAATAAAAATGCAATTACAGTAATGAACACTATTACACCTAGTAGCTACAGTAGCTAGTAGAAATGTTCATCACAGCAGAAAAATAGCCACTAAATGACAGTTTTAAACAGGCAAAGGAGAAGGAGACTGTAGAGAATACTTTGAACTGCAATGCAATAAATATAAGAAATAACTTATTCTGCTCTAGGAGACTTAGGGAATTTCTGCTTTGTCCCAGTGATGAATCACCACTCTACAGCCTGGCAAAAAGAAGCACAGCCCCCTGCAGACACAAGATTTAAATACCAGAAAGGATGGAAGAATCTAGAAGCTCAAATTACAACCCAGTCCTTCTAGCCCCTTCTCCTTCAACCAATCATTCATGCTGGAGAAGATTAGGCAACCCTTTTATTCTCAATAATAGAGAAGACACTATCATCTGTAGATGGCTGCAAGAAACTCAGGAAACTCAACAACAAAACAACCAGGCCTGAATAACAGCCTCTCCAGACTATGCTACCTGACTAGAATAAAGGAGCCTCACAATAAATGCTCAGAAAAGCACAAATAGAGCACTCAGAAAAAGAAAATACAACTTTCAGTATGAAAGAGCAGTTTACAGTTTAGTAATTCAGTAAAAATGCAGTTACAGTAATGAACACTGTTACAGCTTGTGGCTACAGTACCTAGCAGAAAAGTTTATCACAGCAGAAAAAAGCCACTAAATGAAAGTTTTAAACAGGTAAAGGAGTGAGGAGACTCTAGAGAATGCATTTAACTGTAAACAAATCAGTTATATGATTCACTGCTTGGCAGGAAATCAGAACAAACAAACAAACAGATGTTTAACCTTACACACAGTGCGCTGTGTTCTTTTCAGCAGAAGATAGCTGACAGAAACTCAGGAAACTCAACAAACAAAACAACCAGGTCTAGATAACAGGAGGCCTCTATCGAGGCTTTGATACCTGAAAATGAAAAATATAGTTAAAATAGTATAAAACAGTACACAAATGCAGTTAAACAGTAAAAAAAGCTTTATAACAGTGCAAATCTAGTAGATTGGCTGTTTAGCACAATTATAATTGTTAAAAAGTGCAATACAATGAAATAAATGTAAGAAATAAAATGTTCTGCTCTAGGAACTTAGTGAATTTCTGCTTTGTCCCAGTGATGAATCACCAGCCTACAGCATGGCAAAAACAAACAGAGTCCCCTGAAGACACAGGATTTAAATACCAGAAAGGATGGAAGAATCTAGAAGCTCAAATTACAACCTAGTCCTGCTAGACCCATTCTTTCAACCAATCAACTCTTGCTAGAAAAGGTCAGGCAACCCTGTTATTCTCAATAACAGAGAAGACAATACACTATTAGCAGAAGATGGCTGCCAGAAACTAAAGAAATTCAACAACAAAACAACCAGCCCTGGATAACAGACTATCCAGACTATGCTACCTGACTAGAACACAGGAACCTCAAAATAAATGCACAGAAAAGCACAGATGGAGCATTGAGAAACAGAAAATAAAACTCAGTATGAAAAAGCAGTTTTCAGTTTAGTAATTCAGTAAAAATGCAATTACAGTAATGAACACTATTACTGCTAGTAGCTACAGTAGCTAGTAGAAATGTTTATCACCACAGAACAACAGCCAATAAATGAAAGTTTTAAACAGATAAAGGAACAAGGAGATTGCAGAGAATACTTTTAACTGCTAACAAATCAGTTATACGATACACTCCTTGGCAGGAAATCAGAACAAATAAGCAGATGTTTAACCTTACACACAGTGCTCTCTGTTCTCTATCAGCATAAGATGGCTGCCAGAAACACAGGAAACTCAACAAACAAAACAACCAGGCATGGATAACAGCAGGCCTCTATCCAGACTATCCTACCTGCTAATGTAAAATACAGTTAAAACAGTATAAAACAGTACACAAATACAGTGAAACAGTAAGAAAAGCTTTATAACAGTAAAAAATATAGTAGATTAGCTGTTTAACAATATTATAAGCATTAAAAAGTGCAATTCAATGAAATTAATGTAAGAAATAACTTATTCTGCTCTAGGAGTCTTAGGGAACTTCTGCTTTGTGCCAATGATGAATCACCACTCTACAGCCTGGCAAAAACAAGCACAGCCCCCCACAGACACAGGGTCTAAATACCAGAAAGGATGGAAAAATCTGGAAGCTCGAATTACAACCAAGTCCTACTAGCCCCTGTTCTTTCAACCAATTACTCATGCTAGAGAAGCTCGGGCAACCGTGTTATTCTCAATAACAGAGAGGACATGACACTATCAACAGAAGATGGCTGCCAGAAACACAGGAAGCTCAACAACAAAGCAACCAGGCCTGGATAACAGACTATCCAGTCTATGCTACCTGACTAGAACACAGGAGGCTCACAATAAATGCACAGAAAAGCACAGATAAAGCACTCAGAAACAGAAAATACAACTTGCAGTATGAAAAAGCAGTTTACAGTTTAATAATTCAGTAAAAATGCAATTACAGTAATAAACAGTATTACACCTAGTAGCTATAGTAGCTAGTAGAAGGGTTTATCACAGCAGAAAACCGCCACTAAATGAAAGTTTGAAACAGATAAATGAGCAAGGAGACTGTATAGAATACTTTTAACTCAAACAAATCAGTTATATGATACACTCCTTGGCAGAAAATCAGAACATACAAGCAGATATTTAACCTTACACACAGTGCTCTGTGTTCACTATCAGCAGATGTTGACTGCCAGAAACACAGGAAACTCAACAAAGAAAAAAACAGGCCTGGATAACAGCAGGCATCTATCCAGACTATGCTACCTGACAATGAAACGTACAGTTAAAACAGGATAAAATGGTATAAAACAGTACATGAATGCAGTGAAACAAGAAAAAGGCTTTATAACAGTGCAAAATCTAGAAGATTAGCTGTTTAGAACAATTATAAGCATTAAAAAATGCAATTCAATGAAATAAATGTAAGAAATAACTTATTCTTCTCTAGGAGTCTTAGGGAATTTCTGCTTTGTCTCAGTGGTGAATTAACACTCTACAGCCTGGGAAAAACAAGCACAGCCCCCTGCAGACACATAATTTAAATACCAGAAAGCAATAGCAGAGAAGACAAGACACTATCAGCAGAAGATGGCTTTCAGAAACACAAGAAACTTGACAACAAAAAAAAACAGGCATGGATAACAGACTATCCAGACTATGCTACCTGACTAGAACACAAGACCCTCAGAATAAATGCACAGAAATGCACAGGTAGGCCACTCAGGAACAGAAAATACAACTCTCAGTATGAAAAAGCAGTTTACAGTGTAGTAATTCAATAAAAATGCAATTACAGTAATGAACACTATTACACCTAGTAGCTACAGTAGCTAGTAGAAATGTTCATCACAGCAGAAAAATAGCCACTAAATGAAAGTTTTAAACAGGCAAAGGAGAAGGAGACTGTAGAGAATACTTTGAACTGCAATGCAATAAATATAAGAAATAACTTATTCTGCTCTAGGAGACTTAGGGAATTTCTTCTTTGTCCCAGTGATGAATCACCACTCTACAGCCTGGCAAAAAGAAGCACAGCCCCCTGCAAACACAATATTTAAATACCAGAAAGGATGGAAGAATCTAGAAGCTCAAATTACAACCCAGTCCTTCTAGCCCCTTCTCCTTCAACCAATCATTCATGCTGGAGAAGATTAGGCAACCCTTTTATTCTCAATAATAGAGAAGACACTATCATCTGTAGATGGCTGCCAGAAACTCAGGAAACTCAACAACAAAACAACCAGGCCTGAATAACAGCCTCTCCAGACTATGCTACCTGACTAGAATAAAGGAGCCTCACAATAAATGCTCAGAAAAGCACAAATAGAGCACTCAGAAAAAGAAAATACAACTTTCAGTATGAAAGAACAGTTTACAGTTTAGTAATTCAGTAAAAATGCAGTTACAGTAATGAACACTGTTACAGCTTGTGGCTACAGTACCTAGCAGAAAAGTTTATCACAGCAGAAAAAAGCCACTAAATGAAAGTTTTAAACAGGTAAAGGAGTGAGGAGACTCTAGAGAATGCATTTGACTGCAAACAAATCAGTTATATGATTCACTGCTTAGCAGGAAATCAGAACAAACAAACAAACAAATGGATGTTTAACCTTACACACAGTGCGCAGTGTTCTTTTCATCAGAAGATAGCTGACAGAAACTCAGGAAACTCAACAAACAAAACAACCAGGTCTAGATAACAGGAGGCCTCTATCGAGGCGTTGATACCTGAAAATGAAAAATATAGTTAAAATAGTATAAAACAGTACACAAATGCAGTTAAACAGTAAAAAAAGCTTTATAACAGTAAAAATCTAGTAGATTGGCTGTTTAGCACAATTATAATTGTTAAAAAGTGCAATAAAATGAAATAAATGTAAGAAATAAAATGTTCTGCTCTAGGAACTTAGTGAATTTCTGCTTTGTCCCAGTGATGAATCACCAGCCTACAGCATGGCAAAAACAAACAGAGTCCCCTGAAGACACAGGATTTAAATACCAGAAAGGATGGAAGACTCTAGAAGCTCAAATTACAACCTAGTCCTGCTAGACCCATTCTTTCAACCAATCAACTCTTGCTAGAAAAGGTCAGGCAACCCTGTTATTCTCAATAACAGAGAAGACAATACACTATTAGCAGAAGATGGCTGCCAGAAACTAAAGAAATTCAACAACAAAACAACCAGCCCTGGATAACAGACTATCCAGACTATGCTACCTGACTGGAACACAGAAGCCTCACATAAAATGCAAAGAAAAGCACAGATAGAGCACTCAGAAACAGAAAATACAACTTTCAGTATGAAAAAGTAGTTTACAGTTTAGTAATTCAATAAAATGCAATTACAGGAGTGAACACTGTTACAGCTTGTAGCTGCAGTAGGTAGTAGAAAAGTTTATCACAGCAGGAAAAAAGCCACTAAATGAAAGTTTTAAACAGATAAAGGAGCAAGGAGACTCTAGAGAATGCTTTTAACTGCAAACAAATCAGTTATATGATATACTCCTTGGCAGGAAATCAGAACAAACAAACAGATGTTTAACCCTACACACAGTGCCCTGTGTTTTCTATCAGCAGTAAATGGCTGTCAGAAACCCATGAAGCTCAACAGACAAAACAACTAGGTCTAGATAACAGTAAGCCTCTATCCAGACTATGCTACCTGACAATGAAAAATACAGTTAAAATAGTATAAAACAGTACACAAATGCAGTTAAACAGTAAAAAAGCTTTATAACAGTGCAAAATCTAGTAGATTAGCTTCTCAGCACAATTAAAAGCGTTAAAAAGTGCAATTGAATGAAATAAATGTAAGAATTAACTTATTCTGCTCTAGGATTCTTAGGGAAATTCTGCTTTGTCCTAATGATGAATCAACACTCTACAGCCTGGCAAAAACATGCACAGCCCCCTGCAGACACAGGATTTAAATACCAGAAAGGATGAAAGACTCTAAAAGCTCAAATTACAACACAGTCCTGCCAGCCCCTGTTCTTTCAACAAATCACTCATGCTGGAGAAGGTTAGGCAACCCTCTTTTTCTCAATAACAGAGGAGACAAGACACTATCAGCTGAAGATGGCTGCCAGAAACTCAGGAAACTCAGCAACAAAACAACCAGGTCTATATAACAGCCTCCCAGACTATGCTACCTGACAAGAATACAGGAACCTCACAATAAATGCACAGAAAAGCACAAATAGAGCACTCAGAAAAAGAAAATACAACTTTCAGTATGAAAAAGCAGTTTACAGTTTAGTAATTCAGTAAAAATGCAGTTACAGTAATGAACACTGTTACAGCTTGTGGCTACAGTACCTAGCAGAAAAGTTTATCACAGCAGAAAAAAAGCCACTAAATGAAAGTTTTAAACAGGTAAAGGAGTGAGGAGACTCTAGAGAATGCATTTAACTGCAAACATATCAGTTATATGATACATTCCTTGGAAGGAAATCAAAACAAACAGATGTTTAACCTTACACAGAGTGCCCTATGTTCTCCATCAGCAAAAGATGGCTGCCAAAATCCCAGAAAACTCAACAAACAAAACAACCAGGTCTAGATAACAGCAGGCATTTATCCAGACTATGCTACCTGACAATGAAAAATACAGTTAAAATAATGTAAAACAGTACACAATGCAGTTAAACAGTAAAAAAGCTTTATAACCGTGCAAAATCTAGTAGATTAGCTGTTTAGCAGAATTATAAGCGTTAAAAAGTGCATATCAATGAAATACATGTAAGAAATAACTTATTCTGCTCTAGGTGCTTAGGGGATTTCTGCTTTATCCCAGTGATGAATCATCACTCTACAGCCTTGCAAAAACAAGCAAAGCCCCCTGCAGACACAGGATTTAAATCCCAGAAAGAATGGAAGAATCTTGAAGTTCAAATTATAACCCAGTCATGCTAGCCCTTGTTCTTTCAACCAAGCACTCATGCTGGAGAAGGTTAGGCAACCCTGTTATTCTTAATAACAGAGAAGACAAGACACTATCAGCAGAAAATGGCTGCCAGAAACACAGGAAACTCAACAACAAATCAACCAGGCCTGGTTAACAGACTATCCAGAGTATGCTACCTGAGTGGAACACAGAAGCCTCAAAATAAAAACACAGAAAAGCAGAAATAGACCACTCAGAAACAGAAAATACAACTCTCAGTATTAAAAAGCAGTTTGCAGTTTTGTAATTCAGTAAAAATGCAATTACAGTAATGAACACTATTACAGCTAGTAGCTACAGCACCCAATAGAAATGTTTATCACAGCAGAAAAACAGCCACTAAAATGAAAGTTGTAAATAGATAAAGGATGAAGGAGACTCTAGAGAATCCTTTTAACTGCAAATAAATCAGGTATATGATACACTCCTTGGCAGGAAATCAGAACAAACAAACATATGTTTAACCTTATACACAGTGCTCTATGTTCTCTATCAGCAGAAGATGGCTGCTACAAACACAGGAAACTCAACAAACAAAACAACCAGGTCTAGATAACAGCAGGCCTCTATCCAGACTATGCTACCTGACAATGAAAAATACAGTTAAAACAGTATAAAATAGTGCACAAATACAGTGAATAGTAAAAAAAAAGCTTTATAACAGTCCAGAATCTAGTAGATTAGCTGTTTAGCACAATTATAAATGTAAAATGTGCAATTGAATGAAATAAATGTAAGGAATAACTTATTCTGCTTTGGGAGTCTTAGGGAATTTTTGCTTTGTCCAAGTAATGAATCACCACTCTACAGCCTGGCAAAAAGAAACACAGCCCTTGCAGACACAGGATTAAATATCAGAAAGGATGGAAGAATCTAGAAGCTTGAATTACAACCCAGTCCTGCTAGCCCCTGTTCTTTCAACCAATCACTCATGCTAGAGAAGGTAAGGCAACCCTGTTATTCACAATAACAGAGAAGATGAGGACACTATCAGCAGAAGATGGCTGCCAGAAACACAAGAAACTCAGCAACAAAAAAAAAAACAGGCCTGGATAACAGACTATCCAGACTATGCTTCCTGACTAGAACACATGAGCCTCACAATAAATGCACAGATAGAGCACTCAGAGACATAAAATACAACCCTCAGTATGAACAAGCAGTTTACAGTTTAGTAATTCAGTAAAAATGCAATTACAGTAATGAACACTATTACAGCTAGTAGCCACAGTAGCTAGTAGAAATGTTTATCACAGCAGGAAAAACAGCCACTAAATGAAAGTTTTAAACAGATAAAGGAGCAAGGAGACTCTAGAGAATGCTTTTAACTGAAACAAAATCAGTTATATGATACACCCCTTGGCAGGAAATCAGAACAAACAGCTGTTTACTCTTACACACGTGCTCTGTGTTCTCTATCAGCAGAAGATGGCTGCCAGAAACACAGGACACTCAACAAACAAAACAACCAAGTCTAGATAACAGATGGCCTCTATCTAGACTATGGTCCCTGACAATGAAAAATACAGCTGGAATAGTATAAAACAGCACACAAATGATGTGACAAAGTAAAAAAAGCTTTATAACAGTGCAAAATCTAGTAGATTAGCAGTTTAGCACAATTATAAGCATTAAAAAGTGCAATTCAATGAAATAAATGTAAGAAATAACACATTCTGCTCTAGGATTTGTAGGGAATTTCTGCTTTGTCCCAGTGATGAATCACCACTCTGTACCCTGGAAAAACAAGCATAGTCTCCTGCAGATACAGGAATTAAATACCAGAAAGGATGGAAGAATCTAGAAGCTCAAATTACAACCCAGTCCTGCTAGCCCCTGTTCTTTCAACCAATTACTCATGCTAGAGAAGGTCAGACAACTCTGTTATTCTCAATAACAGAGAAGACAAGACACTATCAGCAGAAGATGGCTGCCAGAAACACAGGAAACTCAACAACAAAACAACCAGGCCTAGATAACAGACTATCCAGACTATGGTACCTGACTAAAACACAGGAGCCTCACAATAAATGCACAGAAAAACACAGATGGAGCACTCAGAAACAGAAAATACAACTCTCAGTATGAAAAAGCAGTTTACAGTTTAGTAATTCAGTAAAAATACAATTACAGTAATGAACACTATTACTGCTAGCAGCTATAGTAGCTAGTAGAAATGTTTATCACAGCAGAAAAACAGCCACTATATAAAAGTTTTAAGCAGATAAAAGAGCAAGGAGACTCTAGAGAATATCTTTAACTGCATACAAATCAGCTATATGATACACTCCTTGGTAGGAAATCAGAACAAACAAACAGATGGTTAACCTTACACAGAGTGCTCTGAGTTCTCTATCAGCAGATGATGGCTGCCAGCAAGACAGGAAACTCAACAAACAAAACAAACAAAACAACTAGGCTTAGATAACAGCAGGCATCTATCCAGACTATGCTACCTGACAATGAAAAATACAGTTTAAATAGTATAAAACAGTACACAAATGCAGTGAAGCAGTAAAAAAGCTTTATAATAGTGCATAATCCAGTGGATTAACTGTTTAGCATAATTATAAGAGTTAAAAAGTGCAATTCAATGCAATAAATGTAAGAAATAACTTATTCTGCTCTAGGAGACTTGGGGAATTTTTGCTTTGTCCCAGTGATGAATCACCACTCTACATCCTGGCGAAAAGAAGCACAGCCCCGTGCAGACACAGAATTTAAATACCAGAAAGGATGGAAGAATCTAGAAGCTCGAATTATAACCCAGTCCTTCTAGCCCCTGTTCCTTCAACCAGTCACTCATGCTGGTGAAGATTAGGCAAGCCTCTTATTCTTAATAACAGAGAAGACTAGACACTATAAGCTGTAGATGGCTGCCAGAAAGTCAGGAAACTCAACAACAAAACAACCAGGCCTGAATAACAGACTATCCAGACTAGGCTACCTGACTAGAACACAGGACCCTCACAATAAATGCACAGAAAAGCACAGATAGAGCGCTCAGAAACAGAAAATACAACTTTCAGTATGAAAAAGAAGTTTACAGTTTAGCAATTCAGTACAAATGCAATTACAGTAATGAACACTGTTACAGCTTGTAGCTACAGTAACTAGTAGAAAAGTTTATCACAACAGAAAAAGCCACTAAATGAAAGTTTTAAACAGATAAAGGAGCAAGGAGATTCTAGAGAATGCATTTAACTGTAAACAAATCAGTTATATGATGCACTGCTTGGCAGTGTTTTTTTAAAGCAGAAGATGGCTGACAGAAACCCAGGAAACTCAACAAACAAAACAGCCAGGTATAGATAACAGGAGACGTCTATCCAGGCTATGTTACCTGAAAATGAAAAATATAGTTAAAATAGTATAAAACAGTACACAAATACAGTTAAACAGTAAAAAAAGCTGTATAACAGTGCAAAATCTAGTAGATTAGCTGTTTAGCACAATTACAATTGATAAAAAGTGCAATTCAATGAAATAAATGTAAGAAATAACATATTATGCTCTAGGAGCTTAGAGAATTTCTGCTTTGTCCCATTGATGAATCACCAGTCTACATCATTGCAAAAACAAATAAAGACCCCTGAAGACACAGGATTTAAATACCAGAAAGGATGGAAGAATCTAGAAACTCAACTTACAACCAAGTCCTGTTAGCCCCTTTTCTTTCAACCAGTCATTCATGCTAGAGAAGGTTAGCCAACCCTGTTATTCTCAATAACAGAGAAGACAAAACATTGTCAGCAGAAGATGGCTGCCAGAAACACATGAAACTCAACAACAAAACAACTAGGTCTGGATAACAGACCATCTATACTATGGTGCCTGACTAGAACACAGGAGCCTCACAATAAATGCACAGAAAAGCACAGATTGAGCACTCAGAAACAGAAAATACAACTCTCAGTACAAAAAAGCAGTTTACAGTTTAGTAATTTAGTAAAAATGCAATTACAGTAATGAACACTATTACAGCTAGTAGCTACAGTAGCTAGTAGAAATGCTTATCACAGCAGAAAAAAACAGCCATTAAAGGAAGATTTTAAACAGATAAAAGAACAAGGAGACTGTACAGAATACTTTTAACTGCAAACAAATCAGGTATATGTTACACTCCTTGGCAGGAAATCAGAACAAACAAACAGATGTTTAACCTTAGACAAAGTGCTCTGTGTTCTCTATCAGCAGAAGATGGCTGCCAAGAGACACAGGAAACTCAATGAATGAAACAACCAGGCCTAGATAACAGCAGGCCTCTATCCAGACTATGCTACTTGACAAGGAACAATCCAGTTAATATAGTATAAAACAGCACACAAATGCAGTGAAACAGTAAAAAAATCTTTATAACAGTTCAAAATCCAGTGGATTAGCTGTTTAGCACAATTATAAGTGTTAAAAAGTGCAATTCTATTAAATAAATGTAAGAAATAACTTATTTTGCTCTAGGAGTCTTAGGGAATGTCTGCTTTGTCCCAGTGATGAATCATCACTCTATAGCCTGGCAAAAACAAGTACAGCCCTCTGCAGACACAGGATTTGTATACCAGAAAGGATGGAAGAATCTAGAAGCTTGAATCACATCCCAGTCCTGCTAGCCCCTGTTCTTTCAACCAATCACTCATACTAGAGAAGGTCAGGCAACTCTGTTATCAATAACAGAGAAGACAAGACACTATCAGCAGAAGATGGCTGCCAGAAACAAAGGAAACTCAACAACAAAATAACCAGCCCTGGATAACAGACTATCCAGACTATGCTACCTGAGTAAAACACAGGATCCTCACAATAAATGCATAGAAAAGCACAGATAGAGCACTCAGAAACAGAAAATACAACTCTCAGTATTTAAAGACAGTTTACAGTTTAGTAGTTCAGTAAAAATGCAATTACAGTAATGAACACTATTACAACTAGTAGCTAGAGTAGCTAGTAGAAATGTTTATCACAGCAGGAAAAACAGCCACTAAATGAAAGTTTTAAACAGATAAAGGAGCATGGAGACTCTAGAGAATGCTTTTAACTGCAAACAAATCAGTTATATGATACACTCCTTGGCAGGAAATCAGAACAAACAAACAGATGTTTATCCTTACACACAGTGCTCTGTGTTCTCTATCAGCAGAAGATGCCTTCCAGAAACACAGGAAACTCAACAAACAAAACAACCAAGTCTAGATAACAGGTGGCCTATATCCAGACTATGGTACCTGACAATGAAAAATACAGTTAGAATCGTATAAAACAGCACACAAATGATGTGAAACAGTAAACAAAAAGCTTTATAACAGTGCAAAATCAATTAGATTAGCAGTTTAGCACAATTATAAGCATTAAAAGTGCAATTCAAAGACATAAATGTAAGAAATAACTTATTTTGCTCTAGGAGTTCTAGGGAATTTCTGCTTTGTCCCAGTGATGAATCACCACTCTGTAGCCTGGCAAAAACAAACAGTCCCCTGCAGATACAGGATTTAAATACCAGAAAAAATGGAAGAATATAGCTGAAATTACAATCCAGTCCTGCTAGCCCCTGTTCTTTCAACCAATCACTCATGATAGAGAAGGTCAGGCAACCCTGTTATTATCAATAGCAGAGAAGACAAGACACTATCAGCAGAAGATGGCTGCCAGAAACACAGGAAACTCAACAACAAAACAACCAGGCCTGGACAACAGACTATCCAGACTATGCTGCCTGACTAGAACATAGAAGCCTCACAATAAATGCACAGAAAAGCACAGATAGAGCACTCAGAAACAGAAAATACAACGCTCAGTATGAAAAAGCAGTTAACAGTTTAGTAATTCAGTAAAAATGCAATTACAGTAATGAACACTATTACTGGTAGTAGCTACAGTAGCTAGTAGAAATGTTTATCACAGCAGAAAAACAGCCACTAATTGAAAGTTTTAAACAGATAAAGGAGGAGGGAGACTCTAGAGAATATTTTTAACTGCAATCAAATCAGTTATACGATACAGACCTTGGCAGGAAGTCAGAACAAACAAGTAGATGTTTAACCTTACACCCAGTGCTCTCTGTTAACTATCAGCAGAAGATGGCTTCCAGAAACACAGGAAACTCAACAAACATAACAACTAGGCCTGCAGATTTTGTGAGTATGTAACAGTAATGCATTAGTGGACCCTGTGTGGAGTATGTACAATGTAGGACTGCTGTGGCTGCTAATGAGGCAGAACCTGAATCCGTGTAGTTACCTGGTATGGTGCACAGATCTGTATGTAAATGAGCTAGGATTTCTGAATAGCACAAATGGGTGTCTGTGTCTGAAGATCCTATCCGTGTAGGCACAGAACCATGTTGGTGTCCACAGAAGACGTAGCTAACATCAAAAGGGGTTGTGTCCGTAAACTTTTAAGTTAATTGGAGTTCAGTGGCACCTGTTTGTGCAGCGCCCAGCTCTGCTCAGTGTGTGTGTGTGTGTTTGTGTGTGTGTGTGTGTGTGTGTGTGTGTGTGTGTGTGTGTGTGTGTGTGTGTGTGGGGGGTGGTGTCTGGTGACTGCTAAGCCTTGTTTATTTAGGACCATGTGTTTCATTGGGTTTGAGCGTGTCTGTGTGGCGTGCAGCCATGCTGAGTGTGACTTTCAATAGGGGTTTGTCTACTGTCTGCTATGCTTTGTTTATCTCTGCAGCATGGGTTTGCACAGTCTGCTGCAGTGCTCAGCAAGGAAGGCTGTCAAAAAAAAAGAAAATTGGCTGAGAAAGCTCATGATATATTAATTACAGAGGAGCCCTGTTTCACTTAAACTAGGGCAAATGAACCCCTTAATGATGTAATTGGCAGTTGGAATGCATCATAGCTACCCAATCACACAGAGTACACCTACAGCAGAGGAGTATAAAATATGCATACACCCTATAATCTGATTTTTCGCCATACTCTGCACCATTGGAATACAGACTTGTGAATTTTAACCTAGAGAATGCTAGGGCTGCTGCAGGTCTGCTACAGCTGTATGTGCTAGATGCCAAAGTCAATGCTGCTGCTGGTGATGCTGACCATACGCCTAGGCTGAGAAGGAGAAGAGTGTTCAGGCCCAGGGTAACCTACCAGGAGGTACATGAGCTGGAGATTGTAGAGCACTGCAGGGTTGACAGAGACATACTGCAACAACTCAGTGAGCTCTGCCACCCTCAACTCAAACCCAGAGCCAACAGAGGGGAACACATTCCAGTAGAAACAAAGGTATGTGTAGCCCTTAGGATACTAATTACAGGTACTTTCCAAAGACCAAATGGGGACATGATGGGGGGCTCACAGGCATCTGCTTCCAGAGTACTCCACTAGTTCCTGGATGCCATGCTACCACATACCAGAGAGCACATTTATCTTCCCCACACCCTGAGGAGCGGGCCAGCACTATGCAGCTCTTCTGTCATGTAGCACACTACCCTGAGGTACTGGGTGCCATAGATTGCACTCATGTACACATCAAGGCACCACCTGGTGAAGAGGGTAGAATCTACATCAACCACAAGGGGTATCACTCCATTAACTGCCAGGTTGTGTGCAATGCCCAGGGCATTATAATGAATGTGTGTGCTGGCAGCCCCCGCAGTTATCATGACTCCCATATCTGACATTCATCACAGCTGTACCAGATGTTTGCTATAGGGGACATTCCACATGGCCATTTACTTGGGGATGCTGGCTACACACTGGAGACGAGAATGATGACACCCATCAGAAATGCACACACACCCAACGAAGAACTCCATAATGAGGCATACACACAAAGCAGGAACATCATCAGAGCATGTGTTTGGGCTGTTGAAGTCTCAGTTCTAGTGCCTCAATATATCTGGTGGAGCCTTGCAGTACTCTTCAGCCACATGTGCACAGATGTTCACTGTATGTGCCATGCTACACAATATGATCCTGCAGAAACAGCTGTAGCAGGATCAGCAAAGGGAAGGGATACACAGCCCTCCAACAGTGCCTAGGTCATCACAGCTGCACTCTCAGGGGGACTCAGAGGAAGAACCCCTGAGGCTGTCCCTGTAGGCAGCTGTAGCATGCCCAATATGCCCTGGCCTTCACCAAGAGACAATGCATAGCACACTCACTGACAACCCATTGCCCTAGGGACTGACACCATACTCCAACTCACATACATATCAGTAAAAATGATGCCAGACAGGCCACACAACCTGTACCTTACCATGTATTGGCTGTAGACTGCCTACATGAGACAGAATTAGCCCCAAACTACAGGTCTGTCAACTGCTGCATTTGCAAGGTAAGTCACTCTCCTTTACACCACTTGTAAGGGTACTACAATATGGTAGCATATGTATGGACCTGCCACATGTATGCAAGGAGATATAGTAGGCTATATATAGTGTGCTACTGGGCTACTTGCAGAGCTCTACAGTGGTATACTGGGCTACTTATACAGATATAACAGCCACATGGGCCAACAGGTGCTCTGTTCACTAGTGTGTGCCCCATAATAGCCACTACACCACATGGCTTGAAACTCCACGACAGTAGTTCAGGGAGATGCCAAACAGCAGAGTCACAGGACAGTCGCATGACTGTCTATGCCAGCAGAGCAAAGGCTGGTCATCCCCATCCCAAACACATCAGTGTTGCCATACAACTGCTGCAATAGTAGGTCTGCAATGATATACCAGCAGACCAGACAATTCCTCTATCTTGTTGATAGTGTGAGGGAGGAAACCTCTCTGTCTGGTGGCTGGTGTGGCTCAGTAGGCCAGGGACAGTAGCATGTGTGATGGTACTGAAGGTTCAAATCTGACAGCATACATCTTTTACATGTGAGGTACTCATATGGTGGTATTCCCACAGATGTCATAATCCCTCAATCTGTTACTGCAAGAAAGCCGGACAAAGCTAGAGTGAATGGGGCACAAAGAGCCATACCTACAGACAGACATTATACACGCTCTGAGTAACCTAGCAGGTGGCTAGTATAACATCAGGCTGCAACAGGTCAGATTAACAGCAGGATGTAAAGGCCATCGGTTAAATGTGTCAGTAGGTACAACAAGTCAGCGACCAATGTACAGTATAACATTGGGAAGCCACAACTGTATGAGGAACACAGCAAAGATATGGGACAATGTGCTGGATATTCTGCAAAAACATGTACAGGGCAAGGTATGCAGAGTGTCACCCAGTGTGTGGTGTTTCACCATGTACCCCAGTCACATCATACCTATCAACCTCTTACAGCAGGACATCTGACCAAATAAAGTGAATAAAAGTGGGAAGAAGGCCCACAACTAGGGACAGGTTTTAAATATTTTCTCCTACAAATTCAGAATGTGGATAGAATGACAGCTCCTGCATTTGCATGACTTTCCTGCTGTACATGTAATCTGAAACTGAAATATCTGTCATTATTAATTTACTTCAGCCTTGACTGATTTGCTACTAATTAGCCAGAAAACTACAATGCTATGTGAAATGGGCCAAAAATATGTGGCAAGAGTCTGGATAGTCTGTGAGGCTCTCTACAGTTCTGAAGTTTGAGTCACATATTAAGGTCAGCAAACAGCTGGGGAATACCTTTGACAATATCAGGCAACTGCAGTACTGTGGTAAGTGATGCAGGAGCCAATGGCCTGCAGCACACAACAATCGCAGACTGCAGTATAGGTACCTCTGGCCTGGAGTCACCTTGTAAGTACTGACAATCACACTAGGTATGCTCCTACACTTAGCTAACTTGAGCCCAAGTCTGTTGCTTCTACCGGACAAAGACTTGCTATGTGGAAATATGTCTGTGCATACATGCATATACATATCTGTCTCTCCCTATCACCCTCACACTTGATTAGTGTCCCTATCAGTATGTGGCATATATATAGGGGGTTGGGAGGTATGGTCAGCCTGTAGCAACTACCTTAACATACAGTCATGTATCCTCCAGGCTGCAGCTGCAGCCTAGGACACAATGGGGGGGGGGGGTGTGAACACTTTGGAGGCCTGAAAGCTGTACATGTAATTGTGGCAGCTGTGACAACCCTATCGTTACAGCAGAGCCAAGGTAAGGGTACCCATTACAGTCCAATCGAGGCATGTGCTTAAAGTACATCTTTTATGCAACAGTGCCAATAGCAGAGGTGAGATATAGTTAGGCTATATTAATATGTGCAGTGTATCCCTACCGGCAGGTCTGTAACTTGCTAAATTGGGTAGCTGATAATGTAGTAGGAGTCACCTATGGGGATTAAAAATGCATGACTCAGTCATTACTAGTTGTGTTCACAAAAATGTAATTGAAGTGCAACACACTGGATTCGAACCCAGGACTGTGTGTAGCAACATTTTCTGCATGTATGGCATTTAGCAGACTGAACTTCTTAGTCAGTGCTGCAGAAGGTGTATTTGCCAGATATATCTGCTGACATATAGACTGTAACACACGTTGTCTGCATCCATCAGTATGTGCATGGCTTTCAAAGGCATTAAAGCCTTAGCAGGTGTGTTTGAAGATGTTGCAGGTAAAGGGGAACATTTACATGCTATCCCAGGCCTCACATCCTGACATTATTTATTTGGCTGTCTACTGGTGTATTTCTGCATCAGAGTCCCAGGTACAGTCCCATGTATCACATTAGGTTTGATTTCAATCTGGCAGTGACAATAAGTATGTAAGAGTGGCTGTGGTAGTGCAGCAGTTACCATTGCTGCATCACAGCAAGAGGTTCTCCGGTTTGATCCTTGGCTGGGGTCCCTTCTGTGTGGAGTCTGCATGTCCTCCCTGTGGTCGTGTGGGTTTCCTCTGGGTGCTTCGGTTTCCTCCCACATCCCAAAGACATGATGTAGGTGGATTGGACACTCTAAATTGGCCCTAGTCGTGAGTGCATGTGTGTGTGTGTGTGTGTGTGTGTGTGTGTGTGTGTGTGTGTGTGTGTGTGTGTGTGTGTGTGTGTGTGTGTCTTCTGTGGAAGGTTGGGCACCAGGCTGGCAACTTGACACATAAAAACTCAACTGCCAATCATGAGCAGACAGGTGATCCGCTGTGGCCACCCCTAACCAGGAAAAAGATGAAAGAAGAAGGAGTGACAGTCAGTATGTATTGCTGGAAACTGTTTCTTTAATTCAGATCTGTGTGGCCTAGTGGGTGAGTGCAGTAGGCTATGGTTGACAGGGGCCTGGGTCTGAAACTTGGATCACATAGGAACATTAAGGCACTTTAAAGCTCATTTAAGTGGGTTTGTGAGATGCATCATGCTACATCCTGGTGCTCTGCTTAGCTCTGTGCAAACCTGCATTAAAAAGAAAAGAAAAAGGGGGTAATAGGAGAGTGGTGAAATGGGGGCAAGCAAGGGGAAAAACACAGTGAAAGACAGGTAGGGATGTGCAGGACGGGTGTAGGGAAGAACCATAGCTTTCCATTTCTTGTACAGCAACAGCTGTGCAGTTTGACAGATTTTGTGGATGAATTTGGACTCTCAAACCCCAGAGAGATGGGTGAGGACAACATAAATGTTGTCAAGCCAGTTGAAGCAAATTTGTTGTGTTCAGTGGACATGTATGCAAAATGGAGAGCAATGTATGCGGCGATATTTTTTTTGTGGGACAGGTCCCCATTTTTTTTTTTTTTTTTATAAGGCGAGAGTGGAATGTTCAGAAAGGGATAGGAAGGGATATAGGTACAGGTGGGGAGTTAAGCTGGGTAAGTGAGGATGCAGTTGCAGACAGACAAGACAGGGACAGTGTGTGATACACGAGGAGGATAAACACCTTGGATGGGGAGGGTGTTTTGGAATCTGAAGTACATGTGTCTCCAGATGGCAGCAGCGTGATTGAGTTCCCTACCCATGGGCAGTCCACACTGCTCCTTCACTGCCCTAAAGGTGGCTGTGCTGAAGGCTGGGTGCCAGGGCCACCTGGCCCCAACAGATTGTTGAGTCTGCCCTCAATCTGGCACAGGCAATGTTCATAGCTCCTATGAACAATCCTGTACACCATGGCTGGTAGTCAATCCTGGGTGACTACTGCCCCTCTGCCACTACTCTTGGGGGGGTTGGGCCCCGTTCACTGAGGCAGTTTCACCCAAAGGTGGTGCAGGGCCAATGGAGGGGGCACCACCAGCTTGGGTCTCAGATGTGCTGGGACCTGGTGCCATGGCTGGCTGAGGTAGGGTAGGATAAGTGGATTAGCATGAACCAGCCATCCCTGACATGCTGTAGTTATGGAAGTGAAGCAATACATTGAGGTTAGTTATGAACAAAGCCATTGTTAGTAATAACAACATGTCAGAACATTGGAAATAACAACTTTACATTTCAATGCATATTATGTGAAACACAACAATGAATAACAGAACAGACAGTATATTAACAGCATGCCAGTAACAGTTATGGCATATAGCCAACAAGATATGTCAATATGCAACCATTTTAATACATAACAATAATACAACACATACCCCAAAATAAAGTTTATGGAACAACATATGTTAATAGTAAACAATAATCAAAGTATAACAATAATAAATATTTGAAGATATGGGGTGGGGAGAGAGAGAAATACAGTCCATTAATACCATTATAGGCTAAATAGTTGACAATAGTACTGCTATCTACTCTACAGGTCTGTCTTTTATTTATGTGTAAAAGTACCCTATAGTTGCAGTAGCATGTGCGTACCTCTCAAGCTATCCACATGGGACAGTATGGTCCAAGCAGTAACAACTGCAGGTACACAACTCCACATAACACTTGAACATCAAGTGGACCTATATAACTACCAAGGTGTACTGTGGAATGATGTAGTGTTACTTTGCTGTTTGCATAATTATGTCAATGATACATCTGTGACAGAGGGATTACACAACAATAATTACATTCCTTGACAGCATGACACTTGAGAGACATGTATGTGTACTGTACAGACAGTAAGTAATAATCATGCCTTGCTTGGCAGGCATGGGGATAGAACCCAATAGCAGAGACTGCAAGAGATATCTGCATAAAATGTATTAATTGACTGCAGCAAACTTTAACACACACTCCGGGCAAGCAGAAATACCAAAGCTTACACATTTTATTTCCTTTACTTCATTTTATTATTATTACACTTATATCCTGTATTTTGTGCTGTATTTTCACTTTCCTGGTAATGATTGTTACAGTCTGTGACATGTAAACACACAATAATGTACTCATAATATGGGATACCTCCCCCATTTACCTGTAGTTACTGTGGAGAGAATATCTGTAAACATTACATGACTTCTTCTTTTGGCTTTTCCCGGTTTGGGGTTGCCACAGCGGATCACCTGCCTGCTCATGATTGGCAGTAGAGTTTTACGGTGTCGAGTTGCCAGCCTGGTGCAAAACCTTCCACAGAAGGCACATACACACACTCAAATGTAGGGCCAATTTAGAGCGTCCAATCCACCTACAGCATGTCTTTGGGATGTGGGAGGAAACCGGAGCACCTGGAGGAAACCCACACGACCACAGGGAGGACATGCAGACTCCGCACAGAAGGCACCCCAGCCGAGGCTCAAACCGGATAACCTCTTGCTGTGAGGTGGCAACGCTAACCGCTGCACCCCCGCAGCCGCCCTGTAAACATTACATGACTAATACTGTGATATTTAGATCTACATAGCACTGGATTCTAACCTTGGTCTGTGTGTGGCAAAAAAGTCCTTCATACATAGCATTTAGCAAACTTAGCTACTGAGTCACTGCTTATTACTGACTGACTGATATTTGCCAGCACCAGAATAAGACCTGATAATACTGGTACAGTTTTATACTTGCCTGCAATGGCGGTTGAACACACATGCATGATATTCAAGCATGACAGAGATACTTGGCAAAGGATACATTACAACATATAATTCAGGTGTACACAATACATTGTTAGTGTGTTGAAATATCTGTGAAGTCAACAAACAATATCTGATTATGTTATTTGCAGTGTACAACTATTACACTGTTATACCTGACTGCAGTACTGTACCTCAAAGCCTGAATGATTGTAGCTGACATGCAATGTTGAAAACAAGACAATCCTGCTGTACACGATTTACCTTGACATTATTGCTATTGGTCCATGTGTCATTGCAGACCAATTGTTATAAGTCATTTCTTACAAAACGACTCTGAACCTACACTCATTGCACAACAGACTTTATTAGAGAAACCTTCAATCAGTCACTCGTATAATTCCATATTTTTATTGCACAACAGTTGTCATTAATGCAGGTGTTGCAATAAAGCTGTAACTCAACAATTATTGCAGTACAAACTTTTATTGCATATACTTTATTATAGTTAATGCTTTAGTCTTCCCTACTTATGGCACTACAGTTGGCAGTATGCACTTGCAGTAGAGGTGTAAATCCACATTCTTTGCAATACAATCTTTACTGTACAGACCTAATCAGAGCTAATGCTTTACTCTTTTTTGCTTATTTGACTATAGATAGCAAAATATGTCTGTACTCACCGCATTCATGGTGTAATTTGGCCAAACGCCCGTCATGCACCTCAATGTTGTGAGTCCTCTCCTCTGCAGCTGTTGGGAGAGAAGTACATTATTAAGCATACCAGTTTAGCAGACATTCAAAATTAGATATTATTGAAAGACAGGTAATGGTACTTACATACATGTGTGACACTCTCAGCCCAGGTGTCCAAGACAGCCCCCTTCCATCTTTTCAGGTCATTATGGCAGTGATGACACTACTCACCTGTGCAGGGGATATCAGTTGCACTAGTGAGGTCTCTTGCCAGCCAGTCCCAAGCCTTTAAGTTGCACTCTGAGCCCTGGTAACTTCCCTGCATCAGCTGGCCCTCATGGTTTTTCACAAGGAGTCCGATCTTGACCCTGGACTCCTGAATGCCTCATGACTGCGCCCAAAAGTGTGAACCCTCTCCAATGCCTGCCATTGTACGGTTCAGAGATAGAACTCCAATGGATTATGCTGTATTCCCACCTATTGGGCTTAATATAGCCTGTTTTCCCACCCTTACACTCCATTGGGCAATATTTAAAATGTGGCATGTCACTTAGGAGCATGCAAACCAGCACAGCTCAGCTGAGCAGTGCTAAAACCCATATGCTTAGCAGTGTTTAGCGGTGTGCAAATCAGCCAAGTGATGCCAAGCAGTGCACAAACATTTTCAAATATTATTGTGTTTATGTGCTGATTAGCAGGGCTTAGCAGGTCTTAGCAGAGCTTAGCTGAGCAGAGCAGGCCAGTATTTAAAAATAATTTGCATAATTTCTATTTCAAACAAAAATGCTAACTTGCTCTTCCATGTATTCAAACTCTGCACCTACTGCACATGAGGCCATAACTCTAACCATTGAGCTATGTGACTATGTGAATGTCTGTTATATCTTTACATGTACCTCTGAGCTACCTTTAAGCAGTGCTGAGCAGTGCAGCATGCCACACAAACCTGCTCAGCTACATTTAAACTTGATCTTTATAAATAATTCAGTATATCCGGTTTCTATTTTTAGATGTTTGGCAGGTCTCTTAGCACTGCTTAGCACTGCTGTGCTTCACAGCATGCAAGCATGCTTTTTATAAATAAATAAATAAATAAATAAATAAATAAATAAATAAAATTCATTGCTATCATACAATTCGACAGTGCAGGAAGTGTGTTACTCATCTGTGGGCACATTTAGCACCATACTCCCTACACTGATTCAATAACCATGTTCCATGGCTCTCCCTCAGCAATGCACCATGATTAATATGCATGACATGCTGCAGAGGGGCAACCGTGTACATGGACATGGTAACTTTCTGTGTAGGCTCTACACTATGTCTACATGGATTTTATTAAATCTAGAGGATTATTCAAATGCTCTTCTTGTAAAAATTTCAAAACATCATAACCCAAATGTCAAATGACCAGCTCAGATTATTGTGTGCAATGCCTTCACATGGAAATAGGACAAGGGCAGCATTATCCCACACACTGTCCTCTTATGTGAAGCTTCTTCAGGTGTCTATTAGCTATAATAATTTTACAGGTATGACTTCTCTGTAGTAGATTTACAGTTTCAAGATAACCTGCTAGCTTCCTATCCCAGATAAAAACTAAACCTGTTTCTGACATGAACTTACTACTGTTGTTTGAAAGATTAAGACCTGCAATTCTGGCATTGCCTAAAGTTCACACTTCCTTTTTCTCTTTCTCTTATTGTTTCTGTTTCTGTTTCTTTTTTCACCTTTCTGAGTCTAATTTCTGTTTTTATTACTTGTGCTCAACCTCTCTCAATATATGTCCAACTACATCTCTTAGGGTTCCACTACAGCTCGTTGATTATTAAGTACTCAAAGCAAGAAACATAGAGGAACATGACTTCAGTCTATCTTTTCCATGGGAAATTCTTGTCACTTCAATTTCTAAGTGTGTGCATACAATGACTCCCTTCCTTTAAGGAGAGCTCTTCTTTCTTCGAGTTGGTGCAGCTGTGGAATTGACATATGCAAAAAAATTCTTAATGTTAATGTCTTCATATTTCTGGGTTTCAGCATTAGTTTTTAGCACTTGTGATATTCCCGGTTTTGCAATTTGTCAATCCACAGTAGGACCATCTCTTAGGTCTACTCATAGCTTTCTTATTCTCCTAATTTATCACCTCCACCATATGTCTTGTCAATCTGCTATATTTGCCATGCACTTTTATTTCCTTTTGTTGTCATTAGTTTTTCCACTCATGGTATATTTTTAGTAACTGTTCTCCCCATTGTGTGTGTGCACTGTGAATATGTTGACAGCATTTGCTTAAACTCTCCTTCACCTCATCTTTTACTGCAGCTTTTTTTTGCCACCTGAAATTTAATACCTTTAAACATTATTTTATTCTTCAGCTTGCCATTCTCTTACCTCCCCGTTTTACTGTCCTTGTTATATCATTCTTTCTCCAAGTCATAGTCTTATTAGTTTGCTTTCAGTTCCTCACTCTGTAAATTCTACATCTCCTTGTCTTTCCCAGAGAAGTCACCACAATGCCCAGACATCAACAGAAGTACACTTTATTAAATAAAAAAACAAAAGACTTAACACTTTCACCTGCTTACATTTAGGCATCATCAGAGTCAAAATCACATTTCCATTTATTCCCTTATATAGCATTGTTCAGTTGAATGACATAGTTAATTAAAAAGTGTCAATCCCCTTCTTAAAGGTATAGCATCAGGCTACATATATTAAATATGGTTAAAAATGCTTAACTAATGTAAAAGCAATAGAAAACAGGTTAAAATACATCACCTATATAGTATATCACATTTACATCAACCTTAATTTCAGCAAGTTAGTAACAGAGCAACTGTCATTTATACCTGGGGATACTGTGGCATTAAGTCTCATCTGCCAAAGTCTCCCTAAATTTCAGTAACGTTTTAAAATCACCCCCTCTCATTATACACAACTCTATCTACAATAAAAAATAAAAAGTTTTTAAAACCCTTACACATGTCACTATGGCAAAAAAGTGCATTAGTGGTCTTTTTGTTCTTAATATCCCTCAAATGTTCTGCCATCCTGTCATGTAACCTTCATGTGGTTTTTCCCTACATAAAATGCAGGACAACTCCCACATAGGGCAAAGTATACCACTATTTTAGTGTTACAAGTAGTTCATCCAGGACACTGTATGGTCCTGCTGTAACCTTGAATAGTCGTGTATGGGCCTTCGTTTATGTATCTACAATATTTACATTTACTCATTAACGAATTATATGGCTTTATAACATGGTCCTTGTTCTTCTTGAATATTTCCTTTAAATTATTACCTCTACTGTAGGTCACTACAGGATGTTTGGCAAGTTTCTTTTTCAACTCACTTGTTATAGTTAAGTCCCAACAATTCATAATAACCCCGTTCAGTACTGTTGTCTTTTGGTTAAAAGGCAATATCAATACTTTATTTTGTGTCGTTGCAGGGGTTAGATTTTGTTTGGCACCTGTATTCATTAATAAAATAGGTGCATATAAATCCCTTCATTTTTTGGTATCTCATTTCTAATTTTAATCAATAAATGGGATGGTATCCCCTGTTAAGAAACAAACCAATTAGATTTGACATTTCCATTTCAAATGTATAATCATCACTAACCAATGTAGAGAGGCGAAGTATTTGTCATTTTATAACCCCTCTCTTTTGGTGGGCTCAAAGTGTAACAACATGTTAGAAAACATTTTCTTTCTAAAAATATTAGAACATAATTCTTTAGTTTGCAAATGTTTGTAAAGCAGGATGTCCTGAAACTCTATTTCCTGGATCCCCACGTTATGTGTAAATTCCAAGAAATTGGTGGTGTTATTTAAATAAGAAACAAATTCAACAGTTCTTTCCTCAGTACCCTTCCACAGGATTAAAATATAATCCAGGAAACATACTCATAGAATAATAATGTCATTCTTGAAAGGGGAATCGAAAACAAACCTCTTTTCCCATTCAGCTAATACTAAATTAGCATAACTGGGAGTACATTTTGCCCCCATAGCTACTTCTGACTTTTGCTTAAAATATTCCCCTTTAAAATACAAAAAAATGTTGTTCAGTACTGTTTCCATCATCTCAATTAAAATATTTCTTTTTACATTATGCATGCCTTCCACATTTAACAGGCTTTTACTGAAAAATTCCAATCCAATGTCATGTGGAATAAAGGTAAATAAATTGACAACATCAGTAGTAACAAAAATATAATCATCATCTTTGGGTGTATCCCTAAGTAAATCTAGGGAGTGCCCAGAATCTTTCAGAATGTGTATTTTGCTAGTTAATGCCTTCTTGCAATAAACATCCACATAAGTAACTAAAGGTTCAGTCTTTGAATATCTAGCAGCTACAGTGCGTCTATATGGAGGATTGTTGGTGTCCTTGTGGATTTTAGGAATACCAAATATTGTTAGACTTACCGGAAATTCCACAGTTAAAAAATCCACTTCACTAGAATCAATAACATCATGACAAAAAGAATCATATGGCCACCAATCAGATTTCATATATGCCCTATTTACTTCATTAATGGCCACCCTGTCATAAACATTGTCATCATTAAGAATATCATACATTTTACTAACATATACACTTTGCAGCATTACTACTGCCCTTCCCCCTTTGTCGGGTTTCATAACCAAATGAGTAAGTGTTGTAAATATGTACATTCTGCATATTTGTTGGCTTCAGAAAGGCTTATTGCAAGGGGTCTTAAAATGGCCACCCCACCCATGCTAACCCTTTGTGATTCTTAGATTATCCTACCACTGAGATTTTTGCCTCATTGTGGACAGCAGTATTATAGGCAGAAGTGAATGATAATAAGGCATTTGGTGAGAGTGGTTAATGCTAATTATCTGTGTGTTCCCCCCTGCAGAAACCAGTGGCTCCCAATATATGTGGCCAAGCAATTTACAAAAGTGCTCAGCAATGTAAAAGATCACTGTTGGAAGAAAAACTGAGTACCATAAAAGCACAGCAGTCACCCATTAAGTAGCAGGGGTGCAGTCAGACAAGAGCTCTGCTCAAGTGAGGATAAAATCGACTCATGTGAGGATGCTGTGACACACACACACACACACACACACACACACACACACACACACACACACACACACACACACACGTGTGTTTTTCCTGTGTGTGTGTGTGTGTGTGTGTGTGTGTGTGTGTGTGTGTGTGTGTGTCACAGCATACATATAAATATATTATAGCTAGAAATATACGTGTGTGTGTGTGTGTATATATCTATCTGTGTATATATATATATATATATATATATATATATATATATCTAGCTATATATATATATATATATATATATATATATATATATATATATATATATATATATATATATGGCTTCAATTCACAAGCTCAGAGTTTCAAAACTTTGAACTGTAAATGGTCGAGATCAAAAGTTTCAGTACTTCGAACTTCACTTGTTCGAAGTACTGAAACTTCAAAAACTGACTACGGAGATCACAATACAGTGCAGAATGGGAATGTTCCCTTTTTTTATTCCATGGGAATATTCCCAGTATTGCGATCTCGGAGTTGGTATATTTAAGTAGGGGTGTGTGGGGGGCACAGCCCACATGGGGGGTGCAAGGGGAGCTTTTCCCCCTGCAAAAGCATATTTTTGTTATATTTTTTTATTTGTGAGGTGAGCGGGCACCTAGACTTCAGTGAAAGTGCACTTTTGCTGAAGTGAGGTTCTACTTTTCATTTTTGGTTAAGTAACAATTAGTTGCAAAGTAGTAGACCCTTATATACACACATATGTACATATTATGCTGTCATACAATACCTTTGTGATATCTTATTCATTTTTTATCCATTATTGGAGGAGTTTTTCACCAGACCTCCCCTGAAAGTGGTCTCTGTCCGGCTAGGATTTTTCCAGTTAGCAAAAGGAGAACTAGAAATAATAAATTAATAAACAACAAATCAATAAAACCATCTGTATCAAATTGTGCATAGATTGTGTGCATCCCAGTCAATATAAATACATTTTAGAACTACATACTAATTATGGAAAGAAAGAGGCAAGTGATACATGCCAGAACTTTAAAGTACTTTAAGATGATTCAGGAAGTTTCCTGAATCTGAAATGCAGGGTGGAAGAAGCTGCATAAGAGATGCATGGAGTTCCTTTTTAACCAAACAGTTAATGAGTGACTGGAACAATTTTCAGAAGAGACAGCATTGGTAGCATAGTTACAGAATTCAAATATTAAAGAGATAGGCAGAAGGGAGTTTTTATGAGGGAAAGAAAATATAACCTGCTGGTTATGAGGGATCTGCTGTTCATGAAGCAGGTGAATAAATAAGCATATCATGTGGACTAGATATTCCTAATCTGCCATCCAGATCTATACTTGTTCACTTACCTCTTCAGAAAAGCTCACTTGGCTTGAAGGGCCAGAATGTAAAGTCCTTTTGTCTTGCAGTTCCACAGGTATTGGTTGATAGCTAATTGGTTGGTAGCTAATATGACAAAATGTTCCTCCTTTGCATCTATCAGCATTGCCTGCACATGACTTCTGCAGGATACATTTATACATTATTTGAAAGGGTCATCTGGTATGTGATATTTGGTAAAGGTATTGTAATAACACCCATTTGTTAGCCAAATAGGCCTGTTGGACACACAGTGCCTTTTCAGGGGCAACCTAGCAGCAACATCTGGTTAAGCAAGTGGCTTAAAGTCACACAACAGGCAAATGAAGGCTGAGAGAATCAAACCATGCACTACAGTTAACACAGCTACAGCTTTAGCCCTCTGCACTAACTGCCAGACATGCAGATCTACAGGCATTTTAACTATGAATGGATTAAAAGGTGGGGTCTGACTCAAAAACCCCATGACATTGACAGGTGGTGATAGCAAACTGATATTTTATGATTTCTGTGACACATTTGATGTTGCCTTTTAGCTCAGCTTATTACTGAAGATGCAAACTGGAAGAAGTGCCTGGCAAAAATGTGATAGATGCATTGAGATTGTTGATTTTGTTGTAAAATACATATGTGAGGTCTATAAAGAAGTAATGAAATGGGAACCTACATGTAGAGCAGCATGTGATAGTATGTATCCTGTAGAGCTGCCTGTATCTGTGCAATGCCTCCTAGTAAGCTATGTTTAAAGAGTAACAGTGTAACAATTGCAGTACAGAGTAACTACTGTTGCAAATTAGATATTCATTTCTGCTTTGGTCTAATTAAAGAGGTACACTTGGTAAGATATAACAACTAAGAATCCTCTGAGTGATGAAAAATAAACAAAGTTTGCCATCATCTGCTCTCCTGTAGAGTAACACAGTTATTTATACAGCAATACCAGATACTGGTGGGAGTTAATGTTGGGATCATTCTGTAGCTAGGCTTGCTCTGAAGGTACATCTTGAGGGCTGAAATGATCAGGCCAGGAAGAATTAGATAAAAAACATAACTTCACCCCCACCAGATATTATTGCAGCTATCCCATATTTTGTTTTTCCTTAACTAACCATTCTTTTTATTTCTGGTCTGAGTTGTACAACTACTAAGCATGAGTGAATGAATATCAAGCAAGTGTGTAAGTCAGATGTTGACATCAGCGTTTGTGAGATGATGGTTTAACAAACTTTGTGACCAATTCTGACCATTTTAAAGCAAATGGCAGCACTTTCATATAAATAAGAGCCGGACCTGTTATAAAGGTGATGAGCTTTGCTTTTGCACCACACTGAACTTTGATGACTTTTGAATATTTTATTTCCTGGAAATTGAGGTGGGGTACACTGTTCATTATCTGAAGGGCATGACAGGCTATTCTTTCTTACAGGATGGTGATTTACAGTTTGCTAAAGGTTTCTTCTGTAAATGCCAAAAGTTGTGTAAAATGTAATATTTTATGTACAGTGGTGTTCAGATGCATTTCAACTATATTTTATAATCTACCTGCTCAGTTTAGCTTAATATGGTAGCTGCAGCTACACACTGTAGGCTTGTTTAGCTTATTCTCAGCTTAGGAAATCATTGCTTAAGATACTGTCATTAGACATGCACAGATCACAAAGGTAATGCACATTTGGTGTTTTCTGTGTTATGGTTCTTGATTGATGACTCATTTCTGAGACAGTTCTCGTGTCATTTCTTAAATAGTTTTAAATGGCATTCAGTCATTGTAGATTTCATTGAAGTTCATTTTGTCAAAAAATCAACATCAACGTAGAATATTGGACTTGGGCAGCAGACTAAGTGAATGGCTGCTAAGAGTTTTGTACCATTTACTTTTATTGCAAATGGCTGATTGTGAGACAGTTTTTCTTACTGATCTATGATTAACAAAATATACACACACACACACACACACACACACACACACGTGTGCACCCACTCACTCAAACACACACACACACACACACACACACACACACACACACACACACACACACACACACACACACACACACACACACACATATGGGTCTACTTTTAAATCTCGAAAGACTGAAAGACCGACTTTCAGTATCTCAAGACTTAAACACCAAACACCCACTATACCGAAATATTAAAAAAAATGAATGTCACTATACTGAAAATTCATAATACCGAACATACCTCTCAATCTCTTAGAGCAAAAAATCTTGACAAAGCCTAAAATGATTGGGGGGGGGATAGGGATAGATTTTAAATATTGTCCTTACAAACTTAAAAGGTTGATAGAATAATAGGTTTTGCATTAGCATGAATTTTCCGAAGGATGTAGAGTCTTAAACTCAAATGTTTGTCACTATTTAATGACTTCAGTCCTCAGCTATTTGCCAGAAAGGGACAGATTTTAGGGGAGAACACACCAAAAATATGAGGCAAAAATCTAGACATTCTGGGAAAACCTGTGCAGTTGAGAGGTATGATACCGAATTTTCAGTAAGCAACGTTCAGTTTTTTAATATAGCCTCCACCACAACATCACAAACACCACCTCCCCCCTAAACCTTAGTTAAGACACTAAACACACACACACCTACAAAACCTATGCATAAAAGGGGGGCAAGGCCCCTGCACCCCCCATGTGGGGGGCTGCACCCCACCACGCCACAGCTACTTTTATATGCCAACCCTGAGGTCACACTACCATGAAATACAAAAAAAAAAAAAAACTACCATTATGTACCCTACACTTACTTCATACACTATCACACATACATGCGAAAAACACGCATACTACACATTCAAAAAACACACCGCCTTCAACACTAAGACACACACACACACACACACACACACACACACACACACACACACACACACACACACACACACACACACACACATATCTAACCCATCCAGCTCCTAAACCTTCCCACAAAACTAAAAAACAAAAAACCTGACCCAAAACACTTAAACACTTGCAATCTACCTAAATCTCCATACACAGCCACACATTGTCCACCATATCTAACTCCCAGACCACAATGCACCACAAACACAAACCACAACACACCACACCAACAGCAGATTTGGTAATATAAAACTCAGTTAAGTGCAGTTTGGATTAACTGCACTTTTGATATTTTAGTCTCGAGATACTAAAAGTTGATCTTTCAGTATTTCTCATATATATATATATATATATATATATATATATATATATAGAGAGAGAGAGAGAGAGATTGTGGGGGTATCCACTTCCAAAAACAATCTCTTCTGTAAATGCAGTGGGTTTAATGGAGTGCTTATTTTTCAATGGTTTCAGTGTAATATATCGATATATTAAATACTGAAGTACCATTTCATTGTTGATTTAAAACAGATCTTAATTCATCATGTGAATGCAATGTTAGCCTTGGGGAAACATCGTCTGATTAACTTGCATTTGCCATGGTATAATTTACTGTAAAAGCCACCTGGCTGTTATGGTAAATATGCAAAGTGTTTTTCTAACCTTGTGCACTCCTTAACTTCTTCTCAGCAGTCAGAAAAAAATACTTTTAGTGGTAAGTGCAGAGCTTGCAGGAAGGTTGCAGAGAAAAGATACCAGCTAGCAATAACACCCCATAAAGTCATAGTACCCCTCTGCAAAAGTCAGTTTTGTACTCACACTGTATGGTGGGTATTTATTCTTGTGGACCTTAAGCCAGACTGTCTGCTATAAAGAGTGTTTAAAATATTGCAATACAGATCATCCAGTTCTTTGATCAGTATGATGTTTCACGCAACAATAACTATTGCAATAACCATTCTCTATTTCTTGCTATTTTTTATTTTTATTTTACATTTGTTACTATGAAAAGAGATTGCAGCATTCTCTCTCTTAGCTTATGTTGGGGTTGGCGTAATGGCTAATGTTTTTACTTCATAAATACAAGGTACAGGGTTTGATTCTTACCTTAATGGGACATTTGTTAGACTTAAAATGGTCAACAAGTACAGCTTACCTATGAGCTGCAGCAGTATATGTGAAGCAAAGTTTCAAATAAAAATCTTGAGCTGAATCTCTAAATGTCATTCTGGGTAATTTTTTTTGTTGATAATAAGCACAACAGATTTGCAGTAACAAAATTAGAAAAGAAAAAGCAACTAGGTTATTTTGACAGGTTGATTTCCTTATGTTTATACATAATTATATAAATATTTGTGTTTGTGTATGCACATGTGCATGTGTATGCCTACATACATGCATGCATGTGTCTGTGTATGTGGGTGGGTGTCCGCACATGTATCCAAGAAAAATATTTCTAATAGAAAAAATATATTGATGAGCTCCCTCTATTTTGTTTTTATTATCAAGTGTTTAGTTTACCATCTTGCAGTAAACGGAGTAACCTTTTGTACATAACCTGTTTTTGTTTATTTTTGGACAAAGCAGTAAAAAGATCAACAAGTAAGAATCCAGTTAATCCATGTCAAATTTTACTGCTAAGAGTGCAGTTCTTTCTGTTTTCTTGAATTACTGTGTATAGATTTCTATATAAAAAAATAAATAAATAATCAGATATATGAAACCAAAACATGTGGTGCTATATGAAGATCAAATTCTACTTTTATACTCCATGTGGTATTCTTTTGATCAATATTATAAGTTTCATGCTTGACATTTATATAGCTTCTGATACTTTCAGGTGGATAATATGCTATTTTGACTTTCAGCATTGCTTCATATTGTGTTTCTTGAATCTGTAGCTAGTAACCATTGCAGAAACAGTCTCATATAAAAATCATTTTTAGTAATTTCTCTTTTCCCTCTATGTTTGGAAAGCTTCAGTTATTGTGGCTACAGATAGTGCACATGCAGTATGCAGTTTCTCATGGCATGTGTCCCAGGCATCCCAAGATTATCATATTGTGGAGACATTGGAGAGACCTGGTTTTAATTTAACGTTAACAGGAAAAGCAATTGTACGTAGAGTTTAGCTGTACAGCTACATGAAAGAAAGTTATCTTAACTTTGACGCGCAATTTACTAGAAGCTATTTCTGAAGCATTTAGTTATTCTTAAATGCCGGAGTGGCATGAAAAATTAAGGAAATTGATATGAAATACAGCAACAGAACCTTCAAAAAAATATGACACAACTATGATGAGAAAAAATATAATAGTAACATACCAAAAATATGAATGACTCCAAAATCATTGTATTTATTGTTTGCTGCTGAAATGCTAAAATAAACTATAGTATCACATAGAAAAGAATGGAATGAATTATTTTATAAGACTGTGTGTACACACATGCAGAATTAATATTTATGTAAAACATATATATATATATATATATATATATATATATATATATATATATATATATTTGATGTTAGGATTTTGCTTATCAATTGTTTTGCTGTAAGGCTGCACTGAAAATATCAGTTTTGACTTGGGTAATAACAACACACACACACACACACACACACACACACACACACACACACACACACACACACACACACACACACACACACACACACACAAGTAAATACTGGGAGACTGTGTTTCGGTTTGCACTTGCAAGTTCTTATGACGGCAAGGGTACTTAAGGTTAACTCAGTGGCCTTTCAGTGTTCATAGGTCTCAGAAAGGTTCCAGGAAAATGAGAAGTACTTTTATAATGCACCCTACATAATCTGGCACAAATCAGCACAGCTGGCAGGCTTTATCCTAAAGGAGCCGTGAACTGAGCATAGACAGCCTGAAGCCTGAATAACCCTCTTGTCAAGTAGCACTAGTACCTTTAGGTCAAAGGTGAAACATGTACTTTGTGCATTGTTTGTCTGTGTGGATTAAGTACTGTGAACTAATAGGCTAGTGGCCACAGCTTTCATGAAATTCAGTATGCTGTCTTCTAGTAAAACACAAGTCAGTGCTCATATCGAGGCAATTTCAAAAGTATTTTTATTTTGCTAATATTTAATGTCACATCTACACATTTTTTTATTTAAGCTGGTTTAATACTAGCATACTATTAATCAGGAATCCACATACAATTAGTAGTGAAACGAATTAGAAATATAAGATTAGTCTGTTTTTTTTTTTTCAGTTGCTTTTCAGTCAGCTAGATTTTTTGGTTGTTCTGAACAGCAGACATTACATCTTCTCTGCATTTCATTGAAATTCTTTGAAAGTGTGTATATGCAAGTGGACAGCATACTCTGTAACTATCAATTTGCATTGCTAGATTAAAAGTGTAGTAATATCATAATCAGTGGCTGAACTAACTTTTCTGAAAAATGTAAACTGTTGCCATTACTGGATTTAAATTAAACATAGTCCCTTTTCTAGAAAAAGACTGCAATAACTTATCTAACATGGTTTGCATCATTCAAGGTTGAGATCTGTTTCTCTCTCTCTCCCTGTATCTCAAACACACACACACACACACACACACACACACACACACACACACACACACACACACACACACACACACACACACACACACACACACACAAAACATCTGTGCATCCACCAGTGATTTTTAAGGCTATGAAATTAATATACGCCATGTCAAAGGTTAGTAAAAAGGAATGCTAAGGCTTACTAAAGTCAGCACTGCACAGCGGTTAAGGTAGGGGGCTGGAAACCTGCATACACAGGTTTGAATCTCATCAGTCTTGGATAGCAATTTTTATAACTAAGCAAGCCTCTTAATTTTATTTACTCTCAGTGCACTGGAGAAAAGTAATTTTTTGTGCTTAGGTAGTTAACAAACCTGAAATTTGCAATTCAAGTTTTATTTATTTTTTTTAATTTGATAGCAAACTGCAACTGAACATAACTGAATTATATATTTATACAACAGTCCGAAAAATAAAAACTAGTCTCTCCTTTAGTTGAAATAAGATGAAAGAGCTAAAGAGCACATTCTTTGGAAATAATCATTTATTTGTATGTCATATTTATATGGGATGGTTATGCTAGAGCTGACAGTCTCTTTCTTTATCTTCACTAGATGGAGGGTTTCATTTTGCTGGATGAGGACACTAGAAAGATTACCTCATCTCTTGGAATTTTAGACAAAGTAAAACATGGCCAGAGATGGTGGTTTTGGTGGCTTCAGTCAATACTTGCAAACAAGAAATGTTTCACATCTGACAACAGCATTTGCAAATTGTGTCTTTTATGTAAAGTTATTTCTAATTTTGTTTTCAGATATGTTTAGACTCAATATATGTAACAAACGTGGTGACCAATTCTGATGATTTTAAAGCAACACTTCCATGCAGATGGTCAGGAGCCAAGCCAGAGTTGCTATAAAGGCAATGAGCTTTGCTTTTGCACCACACTATCTGTAGGAAGTATAGAATGACTTTCTTAATGGCATGCTGATAATATAGCAGTCTCTGTATCTATATTAGATATTGATTGTACTTTATAATGAAATATTAGAACCATCAAACTCCCAAAGTTTCCATCTCTTGAGATGAGCATGTAACTTGTATAGTCACTATTTATACAGTTTTTAGGACACCTTTAGAACATCTTCACAATATTCCTCTTCCTCTCTGCACTGTACAGCTGATATAACTGATCAGGATATGTGTTACTGCAATGTGAACAGTATCTGTATACTGGCATGCTTCATATGTCTGTGTGCAAGAGGCCAGTAGGCTGCGATATAGACTTATGCACAGATCAGTTCTAGCGTGAGATGTTAAAAGAGAGTCAGGCATCACATGTGTCAGACTGTTTAGCCAAATACATCAAAACCAACCTTGACCAGTTAGTCAAAAAGTGTTACATTTTAGCAAAACAGTTCCTGTATTTTAGCAAAACAGTTCCTGTTTCAGACTTTATGACTGTATTTGTCATGTCTTCTGAGAAGTGATGGGTTTCAGACTGCCTATATAGATTAAAGGGATACAGTTACCTGCATCAAGATGTACCAGATCAGCATACAACAAATACGTTTTTCTTTGACTTTAAATGAAGCACTGCTTCCAACAGTGAATGGCAAATTAAGGAGAAGTATACAAACAGTATATGAATAGCAAGTCTTTTAAGATACAAGTTATAAAAGAGAAACTGCATAGCAAATGAAGAAAATAAATAAATAAGCAACTCTTTAGGAACAAAACAAGCAGACAGAGAGAGTGAGAGAAACAGAGACATGACCAATGTCAAAAACAACTTAGATAAACAACTATAAAATCTGATAGTTGTGACTATAAAGACAGGCAAGTGGTAGAGATGATATTTTGTAACGTTTTCCACTTCCACTCATTAAATAGTTCTAGTCAATATAAAAAATAAACTTTTTGTAATAGCGTTTGTGGAAGGCAGCAGTCTTCCTGATATAATCTTTGAATGCTGTTCTATAATTTATGTTCTTTGTTTTAGTGCAAAGGTGTGGCTGGCAGTGAAATGAAGAAAGCAAAAAAGAAGTTTGTTTATATTTTTTGCCTACGGTACAAAAAAATATTCACTCTTGAAATGGCGTGTATAGTAGATATGTCTATGAAAAATGCCACAAAATATTTGCTGCAGCAACTATTTGTGACTTGAATTGCCTGTGTGTGCCTTAAATACTTTCCCCGATTATAGTTTTCTGTAGTAGATGCTGCCAGGATTCACCAACCACATGATCTGCTTAGACCTTTTTATGTAGCTGCAATGAGTATTGCTTTTTTTTATTTTTATATTTTATAACCAACATACATTAATTTATAAGAAGCTTTAAAGTCATTTGGGATCAGAAGATAGACTACGTCTGCTCAAAATGCTAACAATGGGTGACATTTTTATTTTGAAAGAGAAAGAGCACACTATGTTTAGACTAAAAAGCAGTCATCCAAGTCATTTGGAAGTAGTATGTAAAGTTACCAAAAAGGATATTTCTTTAATTAACAGTGTGTTGTACTCTGTCATATATTTAAGCATTTATTTTATTTATAAAACTTAATGAATATGAAGCAGAATTCCTAAAACAAATGAAGCATTTTTATAAATGTACTAAAAATTACATTAAACTAATAAAACATATAATGCAAGATCATAAAATATGTATGAAGTTATGCAAATTTATTGGAAAAAGACTTCCAGCTAAACTTGTCTAGCAGTGTTCTGACAGGGTGCCAAATCACCAAATAAGAGCGGTATTCAGCACAATGTTTGGACATCTGGTTACTTTTCCTAGGAAAATATTTTGTATCCATTTTGAACTGCAGCTCCTTCCTCAGTATTTCCACTACAGTCATAATAGTTATTCTTTGTAATTTCCTGTTTGTCAGATTGCTTTTCTTCAACCAGCTGATCAAAGGTAGTCACAAGTCTTAGAGATTCTTTCTTTCCTACCTAATTTTTGGTTCAGCATTTTAACATACAGGATAAAGCTAGTTTTTCACTGACCCATTCCAAGTCCGTTTGTGACTTTGAGGTTCTATTTTTCTGACACGGCTCCAGTGTCAGGACCATGTAGTTTATTCAGAGTGAAGTGAGTACTGCAAAATTAATAAAAGTTCAACAGTTCAGCAAATTTAACAGAGTGAAATTAATTCTACAGCCATGTCCATGAAACAGGAAATTCCTTAAATATTAGATCTACTGCATGCAGTTTTGAGCTATTATAAACAGAAACACAAGGTAAAGGTTTTAATCAGCCTGTACTGGCAAGCTGACATCTTTGCAAGGAAAACAAGATGTTTCTGTCTTTAAATGGTAGGTGAGTATAGAAAAAAGCCAGTTTTAGGAGCATATTACCCCGTGTGTTTCCTAGAAGCTAGATAGCAGAAAAGAAAAGGAAACCATAGATTGTCCTCTTCTACTTTTCATGGAAAGCAGACTTTATTGACCAGTCTAAAACTTTTCACATAAACTTACTTATTTTAAAATATATTTGGCAGGGAGGAGCATAAAAATGCATGATGACAGAGAAAATAAAGTGAAAAACTCTTTGAGTCCATAACTTTTTGTAGGGGTAAACTACATGCAGAGGAAGGCATGTTTGTTAATGGAGCATTACCTGTATTATATAAATACTCCCATTGTCAAAAGCTGAGAGCAGTTCCATCTAATGCTTATCTTTTCATATATATTCTAAGAATAGCAGGCTATTGGAACTGCATACTTCTAACAATGATGTATACAGTATCAGTCTATCTGAGTATAGCAGAATCACTGATCTTGGAGATAACATTAGCTCTTTTTAGATAATCATTACTTATTTATTACTTGTGAAAGTGAGTTTAAATTACATTGCATTTCACTTACATATTCTCAAGTGAGGATAGCATTATGGGTATATTTTAACTTGTATTGTTATGCTGTATTTCATGATGAATATATTTATGTCTTTATGAATTAAGCATTTGCTGACAACAGCATGTCACATACTGCACTCTAGTGAGATGGTATAAACCTCAGTCTCTAAATGATTAGACATAGAGGGTAATCATGTCTAATTAATGGAATTCACAATGTTTTTTTCAACATAAACAGAGCATGCAGCTAGGTAGTGACTCATAAAACAACATAGCACTGTGGGTGGGGCAACTGCCTAAAAGGTGCAGAAAAAGGGGTGTGTGAACTACCATATAATGACATTCAAATAAAATACTGCAGTCTAATGAGTGCATAATGACATGCAAATGAGGATAGGAAAAAGCAGAACAGGAATCCTTATCCATCTTCAACCCCTTTTCCCATTTTTGCACATGGGGTCAGGGTCTCCATCTACTGCATGTCTTTAGAATGTGGGAGGAAGCCAAAGCACCCAGAGGAAACCCACATGACCACAGGGAGGGCATGCAGACTCCACACACAAGGCAACCCCATCCAAGAACTGAAGAAGAGAACCTCTTGCTGTGAGGTGACAACACTAACTTCTGCACCACCGCAGCCACCTCATCAGGATTGAAATGGTACATGGAATTATGTATGTGTACAAAGGCAGAGAGAACACTGAAAAGTGTAGTAATACAGAGGTAAACATGTTTGTAGCAGTTGGAATTGTCAGACAACAGCACATCGTAGGCTCATCTGTTGTCTTCTGCATATACGACATCTCCATACACGTTATCAAAAGCAGTGCTGACAGATAATTACCTCCTGCTAGATATTAGACCAACAGATGCAGGACTGCCTTTAGGTGGACAGAAATATCACATATAGACTGCTTGAGATCAATGGCCCACAGACTGGATTTTGAAGAGTGTGTGGATTTCCTCTATCTGTAGAGACTAAGGTATGTCTAGCAATTACCATACATCTTTTGCTCATTCTGCCTTTACCTAGTCACCCGGTCACTGTTCCTGGTGATGTGCAACTGCCATGTTTGTTTGCTTTTTAAAGATACATAAACCTTACATCTGCCAGGGAACTGCAACCTACATAAATGAACTGGATAAAAAGTGTCAGTACAAGACACCAAGAGACATCTCTAAGACACAGGATCCCAGCAGTTCCTAATGGTACCCTTCCTATTAATGTATGTTACATTTGTAACTATTTGACTGCACTACAACTACTGTCTAAAAGTGGCACCTCATAGATCACTGAAACACACTTTTATTTTACTCTTTCCCCATCTGTTTTCCTTCTTGGCTCCAAAGTATTCTGTATGATTAAGAGGAATTCTTTTTTTCCATTTATCAGGGCAATACTCTTTGTTTGTTGCATCAAGTATCCCCACCTTCAAATTAAGTTATCTAGCTATCTTTTTATTTTTACATTAATATACTTAGCCCCATCTAAATTCCTTTTTGCTATGGATACCCTGCATACTTGCATTTAGCACAGCTCCTGTACATCCAATTCATTTTAACCTTATTACCGTCACTCCTGTTGTTTTTCCTTTTTCTTACTTGCATTTTTACGCTTTTACTTACTTAATATTTTGTGGTCGCATTCAAGAAATAACATCATAGAATTCACCTTTACTGTAAACCTCTTCCTATAAGTTATTTTACATTGTTTTATAAAAAAAACTTACCTCCTGGTCGAGCTGCCTTTTACTTACTGATTTTTTTTTACTTTAAGTCGGGCAGCTCCGATCAGGTCCACCTCAATTCTTTATTTTTCTTCTTTTACCTACATACATAATCCTAGCTCAGTTTGCAAGATTTATCATTCTTCACCTTCCTCCTGTGACGCCTTGAGCCAATTAAAACTTTTGTCTTTGGTGTTTGACACCATATTTTCCTCACTGGTGTTTGACACCATATTTTCCTCATTTTACCTTTACCAATTCACTGTTTCAGGTGATGTACGATGGGTCTATATTACCACATCGAATGGTGATAAGTTCGAACGCCCTTTGTTCGAACCTAAAAGTCCAAAAACCCTAAACAGCGAACTCACGGAACAGTGTTTTTTTCCCAGGGAAAAAAAATTGCTGCTTCTTGAAAAAAAAAATCACAATTTTAAAACAAACTGAAGTGGGGAGTTTGGCCTCCCATACCCCCCAATTTGGGGGGCTATGCCCCCACACCCCCCCTACTTAAATATACCAACTCCAAGATTGCACTCCAGTGGAGGAAATAGGAAAGCCCCAAAGACGGCCCACTGATTTTTTTCCCTGGGAAAAAATTAATGTTCTGTAACTTTGCAATTTAGGGGTTTTGACTTTTCGGTTCGAACAAATGGCGTTCGAATATATCACCATTCAATGTGGTGATATAGACCCATGTATGACCACTGAGTTTGTTTGTTTTTCTTTATTTATCCAATAAAACTTGTGCTGTTTTGAAAGTACAATTTAAACTGCAGTCTCATTTTGTTTATTACACTCATGCAATCTCAATCTAAATATTTATTACAACTTTAGCCACTTTTGCTTGATGGCAACTGCCTAATTATACCTATTATAACAGGTAGTATATTTCAGTGTCATTTGTTTGAATATTAGTGTTTGCAGTCAATATTTACAAAACTCACCTGCAATACAGATTGAGACCATTCCAGTTTGCAATTATTAAGCTGCTACAATGTATGTACCCGTCTGTGAAATTAAATAAGGAATACACAGCTAGCCAGATAATACTGTTCTGAACAGTTGGATACAGTGTGGTGTAATAGTGACTGAGAACATTTTTACATTACAGTTATTAAGCTATTACCACTATAATGTTTGTACTTGTTTTTGAATTTAATTAAGGAATGCAAGCCTAGCTATTTATTATTGTTGCAAGCAGTCACTCCTGTTATAATTGGACATGGTGTGGTGAACTTCTCCTTTATGTATGTTTGCAGATAAACCAGAGGCTCATTATATATTATATTAGTTGCATGACTTGTTGTTTTATCTTTACTTGTTTATTGCATGGAACTTACTGCTGCATATATACCTTTTTTCTTCTAACCCTATCCTTTACTATTCCCACTGATAACCACCTTTTCCCAACCTACTTCCCTTATTTCACATCCTTTTGAAATCATTACAGATAGCATTACCTACTCCCAGATTGTACTTCTTATACTTTATTGCCACTTGCCATTTAATAAATTACATCCAAGTATCTATATAATACCCTTCAGTCTTTTATTTCAATTATCCCCCCCCCCTTTTATTCATAGGTACATAAACCTTGCATCTGTCAAGCAACCGCAATCTACATAACTGAAATGAATAAAAAGTGTCAGTACAAGACACCAAGAGACATCTGTAAGACACCATATCGCAGCAGTTCCTAATAGTACCCTTCCTAATAATGTATGTTATATTTGTAGCTATTTAACTGTACTACAACTACTATCTAAAAGCAACTCTTCATACATGACTAAAACCTGCTTTTATTTCACTCTTTCCCCATCCGTTTTCCTTCTTGGCTCCAAAGTATTCCATATGATTAAAAGGTATTCTTTTTTTCCCCATTTCTCAGGGCAATCCCCCTTGTTTGCAGCAGGGTGGCTTGTGCTATAGGACTGCAGCCCTCCACCTGTAAAATGAATAAAATAAATTCCCCCCACATAAAAAATAAAATTAAAAATCTGTCATAAGTAGTCCCGGACTCTGCGCATGCGTGCTTAGTTCTGACAGCTGTGTTAGGCAGACCAGAACTCCACGCACACATGCGTGCTCATTCCTGAACTCCAGACTGCTCTGTTAGGCAGTCCGGATAGGGAAGGCAGGAAACTCCACCTTCCAGGTGACAATCAGAAGGTCACCAGACTGCATCGCCTGCAGGCTCCAGCCTACTCAAGTCTCACAGGGACCCACCAGCATGCACGGGCCGTTATGACAGACAGAGACAGGTAATCGCTACGGAGAACTTAGCCATTATGGAGAGCAGAGACAGATGGAGGACTTAGCTGGGCTGCTGCAGAGGAGTGTGTGTGTGTGTGTGTGTGTGTGTGTGTGTGTGTGTGTGTGTGTGTGTGTGTGTGTGTGTGTGTGTGTGTGTGTGTGTGTATTGCACCAGTTGCTACATGGTGGTGGGTAGAGACTAATGCTTGAACCCCATACCTTGGGCTCAAGTGGCAAGAGCCTGAATTCCCTACCCACCACTATTTGTCAAAAATTTGCAGATTTTTGCCTCATATTTGTTCTGTTCCTCATAAAATTTATGGTTTCTGTATTTTTGTTTGTTGACAGAGTCAGTGGTGCAGTGGTGCACTGGTAGCATTGTTGCCTGACAGCTGCAGGTTCTCTGATTTGATTCTTAGCTGGGGAGTCATCTGCATGTCCTCCCTGTGTTTGTGTGGGTTTGCTCTGGTGTCCTTCCATCTTACAAAGACATGTGTCTGGAGTGTTTCTCCCTGGGCCTCTGCTGAGAATTGGCTTTTGTTCCAAGTCAGACTTTCCTGGTTAACAAATGTTAAATAAAAATGACAAGCATTTGAATTTCAGACTTCTTATTCTTCAGAAAGTACATGGTAACACAAAACTTTTTATACTAGCAATTTTCGAAGTTTATAAGATGGATATTTGAAATTTGTCCCTATTTTTGGGACTGTATTCCTCCATTATTGGCTTTGTCCAGGTTTTTTGTGCTAAGGTTGAGAGCTATGGTGAGAACTGAATTCACTGAATATGTTTGGGGGCTGTATTCCCCCATTACTGGCTTTGTCTTATCTATGTGTTTTTTGCTAACAGGTTGAGAGCTATGGTGAGAACTGAATTCACTGAATATGTATGGGAGCTGTATTCCCCCATTATTAGTTTTGTTCAGGTGTTTTATGCTAAGAGGTTGACACTTCACTAAATGGTAGCCATTTAAGTTTCAGTCTTCCTCTCTTTCATAAAACAGATGATTTGGTGTAGTGGTATGTTGCTCTGACTGTTTTGCACAGGGTCCTGGGTTCAATACTTAGCAATGAAATGTATGGTGGCAGCACAGCATTTTATTCTAGCAACTTTTCAACATTATACAAGCAATGTTTAAAATGTATCCCTGGGTTTTGGTCTTTTGTCCCCCCCCAATACATTTTGGCTTTTTCCAGATTTCTTGTGTTGCAAAGTTCAGAGATACAGCTGAGTGCCAAGTAGATTTTACAAGAAGCTGGGAGCTGCAGGGGAACAAAAGTTTAGTGCTGCTTATGCTGAGTCAGCTTGTGTTATTAATAGAACAACAGGTAGCATGCTTGGTTTTGATGCAGAAGGCTTTGGGTTCTAATCCCACAGTAGGTAGATGCATTGCTGATACTGTACTGTGTTATAAAGGGGGTGGATGCTGCAGTCCTTTTTGGCAAAGATACCTAGTAACTATGAACCTGTTGTCAGTTTGCCATCCATTCCCTATTGCAATATTACTAGCTTATCATTTTTTAATGCAACATAGGCAATTTATTCCTCAAGGGAAACAGGCTCTCTTTTTGTAGATGAAACAATGAAATATAAAGTTGTTTGCTAGCACCAACGTCTTCATTAATTACAGATTTCTTTAATGTGGAATTATTTAGATGACTTTTACTTTTTCAGAGATTGCGCATATTTACTGATAATGGTGGACTGTAGATGTCTGAGTAGACTTTTATGATGGAAATGTTCTGAACTGGGCAGTTTTGTCATTATTGGTTCATGCATTTTGTTTTATTGTTTACTGGAAAAATGTTCTGAATTGGGCAGTTTTGTCATTGGTGCATGCGTTTTGTTTCATTGTTTACTGGAAAAATGTTCAAAACAAATTTAAAATGCCCTCTAACAACTGCATTGTATTGTAAAAGGAATCTAATTTAGTACAATCAGGAACATTATCAAAGAGCACATGTATGTTTCATGTGCAAGGGGCCTGTGATTTGAAAACAACCAAAGTTAATCTTTATCTGTAACTGGTAAAATGTATATTCTTTGAATGTGGGTTTCAATGCTGTTTCAATGAATGTGAGTTTCAATGGCAGAGAAGTTTTAATGCTTAGTCTGTTTTCATTGTGAGACTGCATTGCTTTGTTTAGCAGATGTCTTAGTGTTTGTGCTGTAAAATGCAAAATAAAACTTTCAAATGAAGTCCAAATCATCATAGAAGTAAAACAGTATGCACATTAGTGTTTATGGTAAATGGGGTGAAATAGCCAAGTAATGGTTCATTGGAATGGCTGAAGGGGGGAGGCTCTATTCGACCATGATTTTGTGAGGGGGAAGGGCGGCAAACTCAAAGACAGCCCCGACTGAACTATACCTCTCAACTGTCCAGATTTTCACAGGATGAATAGATTTTTGCTTCTTATTTTTGGTTTGTTCCTCATAAAATTTGTGGTTTTCTGGCAAATCATTTAGGAATTAAGTGACTAAATAATGACAGACACTGAGTTTCAGACTTCATAACCTTCAGAAAAATGCATGCTAAAGTAAGACCTGTTATTCTATCAACTGTCTCAGTTTATACAAGAGCAATTTTTAGTACTGTTTATATGTTCCCCCCAATATATTTGGCCTTGTCCAGATTTATTGCATTAAGAGGTTGAGAGGTACATGCAAATAAATTGCTTTATAGAATTAGGCATAGCCAAACCTCTCAGCTGTCCCCGATTTTGGCTCAAAATGTTTCTCTTCCCCTAATAATCCCTCCGCAAAATAGCAATTTTGGAAGAAAACATGGAGGGTTTACAATTAAGAAATAACTGTAATAATCAGAGTTATAGATTACTTTCATTTCAGAAATGCATGTAGATTCTTTTATTTTGTCAGCTGCTCAAGTTAGCAGTACTAATAAAAAGTGTCTCTTCTTTGATAGGTTCCTAGATATATTGTGTGGCTATTTTATATTTTTGCATCACATTTTTGGTCCATTTTTCATAAAATTGTGTTATTTTGGCAAATTAGTGGCAAATCATTAAAGACTGAAGTTAGAAAATAATGACAGACATTTGAGTTTCAGATTTCATACCCTTCAGAGAATTCATACTAATGCAAGACCTACTATTCTATTATCTTTCTAAGTTTATAAGAGCAATATTTAAAAATTGTCCTTATTTTTGGGCCTTTGTCCCACTTCTATGTATGGCTTTGTCCAGATTTCTTGCTCTGAGGTTGAGAGGTATGACAAATGTGTCAGGGCCATCACAGTCAGCCAGAGACATTTCAAATTGTGACATACTTGTTGCACCCCACTCCCCCATGTAGTGACTCTGGATGTGTCCAAGCAAGGCAAGGAGCAGTTATGCAGTGTAAATGTGCAGAGTATCCCCCCATCCAAGGTAGACACAAGTGCTACTTTTATTCTGTCCTTGATTTTGCAGAATGTTCTGGTTTCTGTCATATTGTTATACTGTTGATTTATGCTTATTATTACTCAGAAAGTGCCTGTTGCTCTGTATTTAAGTAGCAATGCTTTAATGACCATCAGGTAAGCTTGTCTGAGATTGTAAGATGCAAGTAAGCTTTAATAAGCATACTGTTAAAGAATTGCCAACATTGAAAGCCTTTCTGTTATTGCCATGCAGAGAATACTTACATAACTAGATAATGTATAAGACTTGGGTATTGAAATGCATATGACAGTATTTGTAATAAAGGACAGGTTTAAATTATTTTAAGAAGTTCATTACACTTGTTGGAGAATTTCAGTCATCTCTGCAGACTTTACTCGTAAATTAAACAGAATGCCAATCTATCATGTATGGTCCATAACCTGTACAGTAATCCTTTAAGCAATGTATCTTGAGCTTGTTTCTTGTTTGCTTTTCATTTTTTACTTTGATCATGTTTTCCCCATGAAACAAGTAGATAGTTGTCAGGCAGCAGGTCTTTTTGGATAAGAAACATTTTTACAAGTGGGGGTATCACAGAGATTGCTACTTTTAGCATGTTACTTTGTACTTTAATAAAGCTGAATATAAATTATAATTAGAACTGCAGTGCAAGGAGAAGTGGTTTGAGTTGAGTGCTGCTTGTTTATCTTATACTTAATTTTGACTGACATTCCGGTAATGTATTTAAAAAGCAATTTACATTTTAATGCCTCACAACCTTTTTGTTTCCATCTAGATATTAAGTAAGCTGTCATACAGCCAATGCACTGAAATATTTTTTTCTTCTACACTTCATTTTGTCTTGATTGGACTCTCATAATGATGGTTTGGCACCCAGGGCAGCATATTTAATTAAAGTTACAGTTTTTGTGGTTTTGAGCATAGCTCCTCCCCTTTCTCGTTGGCCACACCCCTTCCCATTGACCTCACCCATTCAGCTGTCTCCTGCAGCCACCCTTTGATTTGAAGTCACCAGCCACCACATTTGCTATATCTAGCATCCCCATCTGCAACTCCTTGATCACTTTGACCACAAAATTACTTACACCAATTCAACATGGCTGCATTAATATAGAATCAGATCATTCCTAACCCCGCAAGCAAGAACTGCTATTGCCCGCACCCATCTTCTATCAACCCTCCTCTATGCCTCCCCTCTCTTCTCCCACCTGAGTAAAACCGATCTCAAGAAATTGTCAACATGCTACAATGACATTGCTAGATTTGCAACTGGCACACCCTACCGGACCCACCACTGTCTGAACCTGAATCTCCTGGGCTGGCTGGAACTATACCAACTCCTCCAGCTCAACCAGCTCATAGTTGCCCATAAAATACTCTACCACCCAGACACTACTCCAACCCTCAGAAACATAATCCGCCCTTATAGTAACAATCGAACACTCCACTCATCCATCAAACTTCTAGTACTTATGACCAAATCAAACCACACTGCAGGTGACTCCCTCTTCGCCAACTCTGTCGGTAAAAACTGGAACTCACTACCAGATGACATTACCCAAGAATCTTTGCCAACATTATTTAAACACAGACTTAAAAGCCACCTTAAGTCACATTGGTTATGTCCCTGTACCAACCCTGACTAGTACCCCTTCCACCTCACTTTAACTTCAAACAAATTACCCTAACGGTCCATCCAAACAAGTTGAGCAATCATATTAACTAATCTAGGTATTATTGCCTAAATAAAATATCCTAAACCCTAGGTAATAAGGTAACAATTACCTACTACCACAACGTAAAGTATGTCTCATGCCTCATGGATGGATGTATTCTGCTATGCCTGTAATCAGACTGTATGTTCTGTAACTGAAATTATTGTACTATCTATTTTTTCTTTCTGTATTCACTGTTACTTAATGCTATCTACCTAAAATTTATAAATTGTTATGTGTCTGGAGCTTTTCTCCCTGGGACTCCACTGAAAATGGATATGTATCCAGTCAGACCATCCCGGTCAACAAATGTAAAATAAATAAATAATATCCTTCATGGACACAATTAACAAAGCAAGAGACTCTGGCCAAGTTACTTCAGCAATATTTCTTGATCTTTCTAAGGCTTTTGAAACTGTGTCACACCCCAAACTCTTACAGCAACTTTCTTTTTCAGGTCTCTCTATACCATCTCAAAAGTGGTTTACCAGCTATTTATCAAGGCAGACAACAATGTGTAAAAGGGTAAGGCTGTCTTTCACAATATCTAGCTAACAAAACAGGAGTTCCCTAAGGCTCCATTCTTGGACCCCTCCTCTATAATACCTTCATAAATAACCTCCACATTGCCTATCATCAAAGCTCCTTAATCCAATACACCACCAATTCAACCCTCATCTCCTCCTCCAACAACATAGCACACCTTAGACAATTAACCCAAACTGCCTTCTCCTCCATCGAGTCTGGCTCATTAGTTTACAACTACTACACAATCCCAATAAAACAAAACTCCTCCTCTTTACACCTAGGACATGCTCAGCTGACTTCAAGATATATTTGCTAAATAACACTGAAACTGAAGTGGTTTCACATGCCAAATTACTAGAGGTAACAATAGATGACAAACTTGCCTTTGACCTTCATATATACAGTTCTATCAAAAAACACACCACAAACTAGGGTTGTTCAATTGGCACAAAAACTTTATGTACACAGCCACCAAAACAACATTGGCCATAACCTACCTGCTCCCCTCATTACTATATGGAGCCCCCATTTTAACCAACCTTCAAAATACACTAAAAATAAGCTTGAATCCTGTTACAACAAAATCGCTAAATTTGTGAAAGGCACATCACTGCACCATTACTGCACTACTCTTAATGCACTTAATTGGCTTGAACTTCCCCTACAACTAAATTACCTCCAACAAACAACCATAAAATTATCTATAATCCTGAAAAATGTCCTACCTTAAATTCTATTCTCCAAATATACATGCCTACCCATGGTCTCTATTCTGAAGATAAACTGCTTTTAACTCTGTACAGACCAAATAAAAATGCTGGACAATGTCTATAACCCTACTCATTGGCTAAACTTTGGAATGCTTTACCTTTAGATATCAGAACTATATATAACCTCAAGAAATTTAAGTCCACATTAAAAGATTTCCTTCTCAAGTCACGTATCTGCCCCTGTTCTATACCAAGTTGATACCTCCTTCCTCTTTCTCCCTTTATTTGTCTCCTTCCTCTGCCCCAATTTCCATAAACTCCTACCCTTCTCTCTACCTTTTCTACCTCAATTCACATTTTCTTACCTTCTCCCTTTAAGCCTCTATTCATTCACCTTTCATCTCTATTGCAACAACCTTCTCTGTTAATACTCTCTTTCTTCCCTATCTTATATTGTCCCACTACACTATACCTAAATCCCCAGCTCCCCCCATCTTCCTTCTTCAGCCTTTCATCTCTACTAACTCCCACCTCCTATTCATCTGTCTTCCTGTCTACTAACTCCCATGCCCCCTCCTATTTCACAAAAAATATTCTTCTCCCCTTTTCCTCTGCTAGTCTCCTCTCAACCTTTATAGTAACCACCCCTTTCACTAATACTCTCCTTCCTACTCGCCGTTCAGCCCCCTACTATACTATACCTATTTAACAACTCCCTTCTGTTGAATCTATCTACAAACCTGTTTTGAAACACTAACTTATTTTATTTTTCCCTTCACTACCTATCATTACCACACCTATCACCTATTCTAACTACGTTCATATTTCACCTGCTCTACTCTAACCACTTTCTTTTTTTTCTGAACTTCTATATGTGAGTATCCCAGTAGTATACTCATGTAACCGTACCTGTTATCTAGCCTCTGTCTGTTGTTAAAATGTTTTCTGTGTACTTCCTTAATGGTACAACTATGCCTCCCATGAACATATACTATCATAACCTTTTGAACTTTCTGTGTAAAAACATTATGTATATAACTACAATTGTTAATCTTCTTTGTAAAAATGCCTGCTTGTTAAATATGTTTGATAAGTCTTTCATGTAAAAATGTAGGTATATTTTTTCTGGTTTCACCTATAACTGGCTTAATTTTTTGTTTGGTTATCAATTATGTAAAATATTATTTTCTTTCTTCGTATTTCCTGTATTGGAGCTTTTTTTGCCAGGCCTCTGTTGAAAATGGGTTTCTTCCTCAGTCGAACTTTTCCGGTAACCAAATGTCAAATAAATAAAATAAATACATACAAATTACAGGGACGTTCTGTGGACACATTGGGTATGGTTCAGGTGTCAATTTGTAGAATGCTAAATATTTCCCATGTAACATTGCTTCCATATGTGGAGGAGCACACTAAAGAAGAGATCCATGACCATGCATGAAGTCTATGTTACTGCCCACCTCTGTATAGCCCTGGAAGCAATAGATTCCACCCATATGCCAATAAAGTCCCCACCTGGTGTTGATAAAGAGCATTGCAGCAATAGAAAGAGCTCCAGGTAATGTACAAGGCACAAAAGGTAATAAGCAATGTGTTTGTATAGCACTCTGGCAAAATGCCCATGATTCCTGCATATGACAGACAAGTCTTTTATCCTGATGTTTCTTGCATGGAGGTATGCCACAGCACCACCTAGTAGGGAAGTGCATTCACTCCTCTGTACCTCAGCCACATGCATAACATGTGTCCAAGACTCACATCCCCATTATCTCTTTCCCTATGTCCGTAATGTGTTATAGGTGAAACAGGACACTGCCTGGAACTTTGGTTGATGATGCCTATATGGAAACCACAAACCATAGTGACCACCAGTATAACATCACTCAAACCCAAGCAGGAAATATAGTAAAGCATGTGTTAGATGTGGTCTCAGTTCTTATGCCAAGGTTTGTCTGGGGGGCACTGCATTAAAACTGTACTACAACATGCTATCGCTTTGTGGCGTACTGCAGTCTGCATAATATGATCTTAAAAAATCATCTATGCCAGCCAACATCACTAAGAACTTCTATTTCTACAGTAGAATGACCATTGTAGCCAATATGACATCCACCAGCAGAAAAACTAATGACAATGGACAGCCAATAGTGGGTACACCACAACCCCCTGTGATAGTGTCATGCACAATACACATCAGTGGAGACAAAGCAACAACATCTAGTCCCCCTCCATGGCCTCTGACATGTACCTATTGCCAATGCAGTGTCACAAAAACAAAATGATGCATTCAGGAGTATCTAAAACCTTTAATAGACTGTGCCTGGTAGAGTCACATTCTGCATCAGACATCTCCACTTACACTACATAGGAGGAAGGATGGTGAAAGTCACAGACATCATCATTTACACTGGTGCTTAGAGACACACAGAACAATAACTTTCTATGCAAACAGGGGATGAGAGAGCACAGTTCAATGCAAGTAGAAATGGTGGACATTACAACGGGTGGTACTGATGTCAAATATGTTTTCCTCCATTGTGTAGATCAGGGTTCTACTGCAGAACCATGCAGTGAAGCGACTGTCATGAAGAGTAGTACAGCTGGAGCCTGAGGCTGGAAAGGCAGTTCAGGCCCAGACATGGATACAGTGATAATGGCAGAATGTGAACAACATGGAGGTCACATAAAAATGATCCCTTCCTGAGAGGCCTTTCAATCTGACTGACGTCATCATTGTTTGGATATGTTGGTTTCCTAACAATGACAGTGCAGATTTTGCTCATTGAAGTAGCCATGCAGTGTGACCACTACAAGTATGCACATGCCCACATCCACTGGCAACACTTGTGAATAGGACGCTGATTGCAGCAGTCGCTAATCTGCACGTGGAGGTTGCCATGGACGTAACATATCCCACTGTGAAGTGCTCACGACTGATCATAGCATTGCCCCTGGATTCCACTGTATTGAAGAGGTCAAGCACAACATAAAAACATCTCCACTTCAGTGTGAATAACTGTGCATTTTGTCTGACTAGAGCCCTGCATATTGGCTAGTTGAGACTAAGTGTTGCCTGCAAGTCATAGGCTGGCTGTGACAATGGATGATATCATAATACACTGTTAGCCAACTCTTCTGTGGGTATCTGTATACAAGATGTATTTCCATTAGCAATAGCCATTGCAGCAGTCATAGTCAAGTTCCCATAGATGGGTTGGCAGTATGCTACATGGTACAGTTTGTAGGGTGGGTGGGGGAAGCTACCTATTGTCAGGGGTAGTGGGTGTAAGTCTACCCAGGAGGTAGTGAGGCAGTATCCTGGGAGTGTGAGCCAATCTGTATTTTGGCTACATTGTCAGATTATGGTAGGAGACTGGCCTCAGACTAGTTGTTCTTTTCCAGCCTCTACAGGTTTCACAATAGCTGTGGAATGCCCTATGGATACAGAAAACATATACCTGTATGATTCAGTCCTAATAGCCAGTGGTGTGCAAGCTAATGACAGCTGGATTACTGCAGGCAGATATGAAACACCTACCTCTGCTGATGATATGCTATGTCTGCAGGTCCAATATACTTATGAAGCACCTAAGCAGTAGTTAGAGCAACCTTGTGCAACCTTTCTCGTGTTGTTTCAGTCACAACTGCAATATGTTTCAGCAGTATTGGCACTCATCTGTCTGCTCTCCATGAGAGATACGAAGCATCTGGCTGCACTCAAAATCTATGTCAATATCTCTTACTATGATGTCTATCTGCTAATAGTCATCATCATGCAGGGATGCCAGAAATTGCTTTTCCTCAGTGAGTGCTGAAGGTGATGGAAGATCAGTTCCTGCCACTGTCTTATACCTGTCAAATGTCCAGATTTTTGCAGAATGCCCAGGTTTTTGTCTCATATTTTTGGTCCGTTTCTCATAAAAGTTATGGATTTTTGGCAAATTATTGAGAAGTTACATTAATTAATAATGATATCCAATTGAGTTTCAGACTTCATATACTTCAGAAAATGCATGCTACACATACCTTTTATTCCAGCAACTAAGTTTATAAGAACAATATTTAAACTGTGTCCCTATTTTGGGGCATTTGTGCCCCATTATTTTTGGCTTTGTCCAAATTTCTTGCACTAAGAGGTTGAGATGTATACATTGTCTTCCTGCTGCTATGTTGCATGCATTCTGTGAGCTCCATTGTATTATATTGCTTACACATTTCTGACATTGCTGTGTGGTGCAGTTCCTCCAACCAAATGCCTTGATATTGTGCACCAGTTTTCCATAGGATAATAGGATCATAGGAAGTTACTAGGCTAAGAGCCTTGGAGCCCTTACAAGCCTAGCCAAGAGTTTATCTGCAAAAAAAAAACAAACTTCAGTCAGCACCTGTTGCTCCTGTCAGTGAGGGAGACAGGAGGAACCCCAGGGACAAAGTTGTGGTTCCCCATCCACTCATCAAGGTTGCGCTTGAAGAGGGTCAGTGAGGTACTTTGTATGATGTTTATAGATAGTCTATTCCAGAGACTGGGCAGTCTTTGAAAGAGAAACCTGTCTCTCCAGTAGGTTTTGTTAATGTTGCATATTAGATTTAGGACTTTTGAGTGGGTAATGCATGAAGAGTTAGGCTTATGGATATGGAGCATCTCTAGTAGGGCAAGGTCCGATATTACCTTGTAGGGGAGACACTGATCACCTCTGAGAAATCTGTTCGATACTGAGTAGACTGATAATGATTTGAACCTGTCCACATAGGACAGGTGTTGGAGACCATGGACTCTCTTTGTGAGGTATTTCTGTGGCCTTTCCAGTTGGTGCAGGTGTTTGGAGAGGTACATACCAAATGGGGTGTTATACTCATTTATTGGCCTAATGAAGGAGAAGTACAGAGCGGTAGTAACCTTCTTTTTTTCTGGATGCAATCATTTACTTATAAGATGAAACAAGTAAAAGGATTTTCTGACTACTGTCACTACATGATGGTAGAATGTGAGATTGTTGTCAACCTGAGTACCCAGGTCTCTCACCACAGCTTGCGTGCTTAGGGGGTTGCTGCTGATGTGGTAAGCAGTAGGGGCTGTGTTTTTGCCGAATGGTCTGATAATACATTTTTTTTTAGTTTAACTTTAGGCCATGACTTTGGCATCAGCCATTTGTTGCTGCAAGACACTCTTGCAGTATGTTAACATAATCTGGGAAGTCAATGACAGCACCCAATTTCCAGTCATCTGCATACCTGGTCAGCCACAGGCCTTTTGTCTTTGCCCAGACCGCTGAGAAGTAGATGCTAACAGTAGGGGTCCCAGGACAGATCCTTTGGGAACACCACTAATGACAGGACTGCTGTCAGAGGTGGAGGCACCTATTTTAACCTTGTAGGTCCTATCGGTGAGCCAGTTGGCCATCCACCTGATGAAATAGGGATTTACTCCAAGTTGTGTTAGCTTTTTGATGATGCTGGAGTGGGGGATTGTGTCAAAGGCTTTGGCCAAGTCAAGGCAATCTGTATGCACTGACTTTCCCTCATCCAGGGCCTTGGTGACAGTCTCAAAGAAGTCACCCAAGTTCAACAGGCAAGATCTGCTCTTGATGAACCCGAACTGGGTGGGGTGAATTGCTTGGAGATTACCTATGTCCTTGTTCATGCTATCCATAATAATATGCTCCATGGCTTTACAGATCAGACTTGTCAAGCTAACTGGGTGATAGTTTCCAGAATCAGTAGTGGCACCATCTTTGTGCAAGGGGATGGCAATGGTAGTTCTCCACTCTGGTGGAATGAAGTCTTTACTTAGGCCATGGTTGAATAAGGTGGTTAATGACAATGCTAGTTCTTGCTGATGATGGTGCAGAATACAGCCTGGGATACTATCAGGTCCCATGGAAGCTGTGTTGTTTGCCTTGGATAAGGCCTTTAACACTTGATCTACAGAGATGTGAGGAGTGGGACAAGTTTCAGGACTGTCTAATGGGCCTTTGGGAGGGGATGGGGGGTGAAGTTTGCACTGAACCTATCTTCTACCAGGTTAGCGAAGTCAACAGGATCAGTGTAAGTGGTACTGTTAAGTACTAATTTGGAACAAACCTGGGCTTTGCCATGGAGGTTCCTGACATAACTGAAGAAGGCTTTATAGTGTTCCTTTGTTTCGGAGGCTAGTTTCAATTCATAATTGGCTTTGGAAGTTTTCACTAGTGATCTAATTTGCTTGTTGAGGCTGAGGAGGGAGGTTTTCTCATTTGGAATTTGTTCCTTTTTACCTTTGGACAACAGTTTATTCCCTTTGTTGTAAACCATGTTGATAGAGGATGTCCACCAGACAGGTTGGTGTTTCCTTGAGGAGCAGGTTTTAGTTCTGTTGGGTATGGCTGAGTCCATACAGTTGAACACGTACTCGTATACTACATTGGCGTATTGTTCAGCATATTTGTCTGCATCCTCTGAGGGGGAGTGGTGGTGTGAAGCTAATGATACCCTCCCTTAGGAGGTTGTAGTCAGCTTTTAAGAAGTTTTTTAGCTTGGCTATGGTTGGGGGGTTGAGTGCAATAGAAACTTCGAATGAGACAGACCGATGATCTGATACCACAAGGGAAGAACATACTATGGGAGTGGTGTAGTGGGCATCCATGTTGGTGAGAACCAAGTCCAGAATGTTATCTTTGTGGGGGATGTGATGAGGTGGTCTAGTGCATTAGAATTGATGAAGTCAAGGAATTATCGGGTGCATTAATGCAGGAATAGTTTACCCAGTCTATGGTGGGGTAGTTGAAGTTGCCAAGGATAAGGGTGTTAGGGGATACCTTGATGGAGTCAAGTAGGTCCAGGTAGCAGGACTGGGTGTCCTGAGTAATGGAGGGGGGTCTATAGCTGGCTATAACTTGTATGGGTGTCTTGCCAAATGTCAGTTGCACCTGGAGTAATTCCAGTGTATCATGCTGGCAAACATAGATTTCATAGAGGCTTGTTGATGTCCCCTCTTCTGAAAAGACATGGTCCACATGTGTCTTTAGTGCCTGTAGCAAGATCTTCTCTGTAGGGCTGAACTTGTCCAACCTATGCATGTGCTTCCTTTGGAGGACATGTGTACACCTAGGATGATATGCAGCATAGAATGGAAAGGGATTTTTGACTGCAAAGCAGTAGCAATGTCACAGTAACAGTAGGCTGGCACAATGGGATATTACTGGGCTACTCTGGGATGGGTACACTGTGGGGACTACATATGTTCTGGACACAGGGCACTCCCAATGTGTATCATGGTATAGTATATGGAGTTGCAGGTGAGCCTGTACAGACATATAACTCGGGTATGTACCACAAGGAATCCATCCAGTGCATGCTGTATTGTATGTGGGTGTCATTGATGGCATTTGTATTGATACTCAGACACGTGGGTGGTATGGGGGCAGGGATATGATGGCAAGAGTAACATGTGGATGTCACCTGCCATCTTACCTGTGGCAAGGGCCTCACTATGTGGAATGTAGGGGGCACTCCATAGCTGACTGTATATTTTCCACAGGGCAGCATGTTCAGGGCTCATGCTGCTAGCATCCCTCTGTTTGTTTTACCATCGTTAGCTGCCAAGCTCACAAACACAGGATACCACAGTAGTGTGACACAGCCTACAACAGCATGGTAACAGGCTTTAGGTTGCTGCCCTGTGTTAGTGGGCTGCCATCAATATCTAGGGTTGTAGGTGAACAGGTGCATGAGTGCAACAGGATATAGCTGGTGGTGACAGTTGTAGGCATGAGCAATACCACCTATTAATTCTAACATAACAACCCTATTGTTACAAGTGGTGTGCAACATGGAGATACTTACATGTGCATGTGACACTGATACTTTATCCCTTACTTTAATGTAGATCAATGTGTTCTTCCTGTGGGATCTTTCCTATGAAACTGTTGCCTCTGTGCTGCCAAAAGTTATTCAAGCTGTTCAAAAAATCTGCTGCGTGATTGTCCTTGATGGGCATTTTGGTGTTGTAAATGGCAGACCAACTGTGAAAGTTGCTAATAAGTACTATTTTGTACCATATGTATGTTAATGAGGCTCAATTCCACCTTTCTTTATGTTTCACAGATAAGACATACACGTCTTCTGTTGGTCATCAGTGGCATACTGCGCATGTCCAATTTTACCTGCAAGCTGTAACGGTACTCACGTTGTGCAACTACAAGGTACTAGAACATGAACACACATGATTTAGAGCCCCAGGAATCATAGAATCATAGAAAATATAAGGCAACTAAGTCATAAGTCCATTTATGCCTTGGCAATACCGAGTCTCATGCTGCATCCCCTTCTTAAGAAGGGCAAAGCAGGTCAGTCAGTGAAAAAAATAATGGGTACCCATCCAGTCATCAAGGATTAAACTGAAGGATGCTGGAGAGTCACTTTGTTCCAGAGGATGGCTGGAGAGTAGCTATATAAGTTTTGTTCTACACATTTGTTAGGTTTGTAAATTTGTAGATGTTGATCTGAGCTCCTCAAAGATCGAGTGGGAGTGTAATAGGAGACTAGTGAAGAGAGAGACTAGGACAGGAAAGTGGTTTGTTGAGAATGAAGTGAATGGTAAGAAGTTGGATATATTTAAGATGGTTTGGAAAGTCAAGCTAGTGTAGTGACTTGAGGGCAAGGCAGTGGTGGGATTTGTAAGGCAAGTTTGCAGCAAATCTAGCCACTTTGTTGTAGGTAGATTCACGTTTATAGAGAAGTGTAGACTGAAGGCTAACAAAGATTTGTGCACTATAAAAGATATTAGGGAGGAGATAGGCACTGGCAAGGGTTATTCTAGTTTCAGGAGTAAGAAATGTTGTATTTCTATAGAAAAGACCAAGTTTAATAAATATAAATGTGGTATGAGAGTGATATTTTATCCTTCTTTGAATACCCTAAGCTACATCAGTCTGCTCTATTGATGATGTCTGCTATCTACCTCTGCTGACTCCTTGAAGTGCAGTAGTATGTTTGCTTGCTTACATTCTTTATCCCTATTCCTTTATTCATGTCTGCTTAGCACTGTTGTATAGTCTGACTATGCAACTTCACCACTGAGTTGTCTTAATGTTCTGCTCTATGAATACAGCCAAAAAAAAAACACTGCTGAAGAAATGTATAACTTTACAGAGTGGGCAATTCAGGTTACTCAGATCACTGCTGTTGATTGTGTGGCTTTTCTCATGCCATAATATATTTGTTTTTGATGAATTTACAATGTTGTAACTGTGTTTGGCTGTAATTCTGCCCTTTAATTTTTTTTTTTTGTGGGAGTCAAAAAGAGGGAAAAGCTGAGTTTTATGTTTTTACAACTTTTCCCTGACTGTGTTTAACCACTGAGTTGGTAGAAATAGAGATTAGTAGTGTGGGGAGTATAGCCCCCACATGGGGGGGGGGGGGGGGCTAAAAAATACTTGACTGTTTTGCAATAGTTTGCAATAGTTTGGGTATGAGATTAAATGTGAAAGTTTGATGTTTTGGTTACAGTTATCTTAAACTTGAGAGATTTGATTAATATTAGAAAATTCCAGTGGATTAAGTGCAGGTTAATCAATCTTCTCCATTATGGCCTGTAGTTCTGTAAGAGTTGAAGTTCATGTTCTGTAAATTATTTCATCATAATCCTTCTAAATGCAGTCTATGATCTCAGATTTATACACCAGCTTCAGGCACTGGTTTCTCTCCCTGAATACACCATTGTTGTTTGATCTATGCTATATACTCTTAAGTCTGAGATGGGCTGACATCCTGTACAAGATTGGCTTCTCTGTCTTGCATCTACTGGGAGCAGATATGTCTGTTGTTGCCTTGTGAACCTGAATTGGGTTAAATGCTTAACTGGAGAATGAATGAACATACATTCTATGTTTCAAATATAAATGCAGAATTCACTTGGCAATGTAACTATTTTTCACAATTTTAACTGCAAGGTCTTCCTTTGTTGTACCAATTTATATCAATTTGTATTTAATTTTTGATTCATATTGTTCCAAATGAAAATTATAACTTTGCACTTATATAAGAAGTTGTGTTATATACTGGACACAAATAATCTGGATCTGACTGAATGCCTTTATATAGAACTTTTATAAATACTACTAATTGTTTTAGAATATTTTAAATTAGGTACATATTGGACTTGGGGGCCTCTTGTCACTTGTGTGTGTGTATGTTCGTGTGTGTGAGTCATGTTTACAATGAATGTAACCTCCAAGCTGAACTGTGATTCCATAAGCATATGGCAGCAGAAAACAGCAAACTTAATGGTGAAAGGGAGGGAGATACAACAGCAACAATGTAGCCATGGTAGAAAGACCACGAGAACAGAGAGCAATTCACAAATAAGCCTCAGTGCCATGAGATCACGACTCTAGAACTGTGGAAGAACATATTACACACCCACAGTAAGCCCTGAATAAGTAAATATAACGTGTCTACAGAGATTCAGTATAGGATGTATATAATGACAACAACAGGGCCTGATAGGATTTCAAGAAATGCAAGTCAGTGAGCTGAGTTGGCCTAGTGGGCTAATGCACTATGCTGTAGTTCAAAACACACACTCGCAGGGAAAACAGCTTCATGCAGAAAAGCACAGAAAGTATATAATATCCTCTCATACCTCTCAACTGTGTCCCCAGTTTTGCCTCTTGCAATAATAATGCCAGCTATTAGAGTTTAATACTTCTTCTTGCTGTTCTATTACGTTTTTAAGTGAGTTAGTGTACTATTTAAAACTGTATTTGCTTAAGGGACATTGTACCCCTCTTTCTTGTTTTATTTGTTAGAATTCTTGAACAAAGAAGCTGAGAGGTATGTGCCCCTTGAACCTTAATATATCCCCCTACATCCAGGCAACAAATGATAATACAAAACAGAAAACATCTATCCAATTCCAAATACATAGCTGTATGGATGGCAATTAGCTGAAGAAGCAGTAATAACATTTCTTGACCCTTAACATGTGCACCCCATCCAGTGCCAGGTAGACAGCTGCATGGATGGCAGTGAAATGGACAGTTAAATGCAAAAGCAGTACATAACATCTCTTGAAATTAACATGCAATTCCTCATCCAGTCCCAAATATACAGCTTCATTGATGACAGCTAAGTCCAGAAGTTGTATGTAACATCCCTCCCCCCATCTAGGCAACACACACCACTGCAGTACACAATACATCTATCATTTCCATGTCTACAGTTGCTGAGTCACAGCTACATGCCAATGTAATACATCGCATCACCTAACCCCTAACATGCCTCCCCCATCTAGTCAAAAAATGCATGTTGTACAAAAACATACCTAGTCCAACAGTTTGATCGCCTTTGCCACCCTTCATGCCTGTGAACCCACCTGTGTAGAGTCAGAAAGGAATTCTGCCTTCCTTATTACCAGAGTGTGCACTCATGTTACAACAGACTGCTCTACATACTCATCCCATAAATACTGAAGCACTGCTTTGCTACTAAGTTCTGAAAGCTTGCCACACAGAGGTGTTATAACAGCGTTAGAGAGATGCACAGGTATGAACCTGTTCATGGCAGACCAATAGCAAGCAGGCAGAACCCAAGAGCAGGTAGTGCACTCACAATAGTTATAAATAGGGCTGGTCATACTGTAGCACTCCCCTTTACCATGATATAACCTGCTATACTCTCAAGCAGTAGACAAAAGGCACTCAGAATGGCTATGACATGGCAGAGTATGCCCACCCAGATACACTGGCAGCAACTTGCAATTGCACAGACACATAGTGCATTGCAGAAAAGAAGTAGAACAACAACCCCACCTCAGCATCAATATGCCAATATGAGCTACACCATGAAACAGAGCACAAACTATATGAAAATAGTCCAGTAGCACAAAAGCAAGAATGGACAACTGACCGTAGGTTCCACTATTTATTATAACAAGAAAATGGTAAGCGCTTTCGGCTGTGTTACTCCAGCCTTCATCAGACAAATTCAAAATGCTGCTTATGCCAATTTATAATACTACTGATGCAATCAATAATCTAATAAACCAATTCATTATTCAATCAAATGCTTATTTAATCTAATGCTAATATATATATATATATATATATATATATATATATACACACAAATATTTCCTATTACATAAAATATACCTACAATAATAATATACAATATAAACTGATATAATGAATTTATTTAATATTCCTAACCTAACATAATTTAATACGTGTATAAATATATCTTAATAAATATTGTATATATACTTAAAAATACATATAATATATATATATTTTAAAACCTATAATGAATAAAAATGCCTTCAGAAATATATGGTGAGTGATATATGATAATACAATAAAAACATATTAAAAAACATATTGAAAAATACACCTATATTTACCTATTAAGAGCTCTTAATTTTAAAATACTAGTAATAGAAATAGAATCATTTAATCCTGGGAATACTGTGGCATTTAAAAATACTTGCCACCAATATTCTTTAGACTCTAATATATGAGCTACAACTATAACAGGCCTTAGAGACACCATAACAGGAACACAGCATCAGGATACAACTGTTGGGAATAAATGGCAAAGGATGGAGGCAGGACCCCATCAACATACAGGAAATGTAGGTAGACGTGATGCATACACCAAGTACATACTGTGGGCCCATCAGAGACACATTAAAACAAACCAGAGCAAGGGTAAAGTACCTCAATGAGAAAATAATGTCTAATACAGCAAAAACTCCAGAGGTAACACCAGGGTAAAGGTACTAACACTTTATTCCAAATAAAACAATAGTGAGCTAGAATGTTTTAGCATTTATGGACAGAGTTTGCTTGTGTTTATATTGAATAGAATTGTATTTAAGAGATTTTACACATGATTGTTATTGTTTTCATTGAAGTTGGTATTGGTGTTTTAAGTTTTAATTGGATGTCTAATCTGATTGGATGTTGCTTATTATTTAATAGTGTACTTTTATGAAGTAGTTATGTCTGAAGAAGCATTTAGTTTTAACGCAAAAGCACTCACTTTTGTTTTATTTGGAATAAAGTGTTCGTACCTTTACCCTAGTGTTCCATCGGAGACACAGCCACTCCTACATCCACCGGATATAATATAGAAAGTGCTATTGATGGAGGAGGGAGTATTAGGTAGCATGACACAGGGTTTAGTCTCACTCTGGGGCAGGGCAGTTCTATAAGGATAGGGCACACCTATTTTAGGTACAGCAACTGACAATGACATCATCAAATTCAGAGGAAATATCCTCTACTGACTATTTGTGCATTCCACCCTGGACTGAAAGGCAGTGTTACAGTTACAGCCTTTCAAAGAAAGGCATACAGTGGTTTTATATCAAGGTTTACATCTGTTATAGAGAAAGTAGCCAATGGAAAGAACACAGAGTACTGCTAGGGATGTGCTATGCCAGTGACAGTGCCAGATGGAGATAGACTGGTTTGTTCTACAAGACATTATCATGCCCCTGATCTATCAAATGCAGTCATGACAGACATGATGGAATAGACAGAGCAACCTATGCATCTGATATTCTATGAAAAATTGTGCAGGGCATCCTGCAAGACATGAAAGATGATGTAGTTCAGTCATTGCAATCCTAGAAGTCATTAGCCAAAACTGTGACATGAGCTAGGAGAAACAGGATGCAGAACCAGACAGATTGTACTACCATGATGAGGAACTTAAATTCCAGCTTCTTTCCATTGCAGGAGAGTACTTTAATACACCATAGTGTGGGGGATATGGCTGAGGGCATTGCCTTCCTGGTGTTGACCACTGAATAAAATTCTGAATGGCAATACATGTTCTAACATATTGCTAATGGACAACACATTTCTCACCCACAACCATGTGTGCTAGCAAATAAACTCCATGCATAGATTTGTGCAATTTGGCAACAACTGCCAGATTTTGCTCTACGTGTGGCACTTATATTGTGCAAATTACAAAAAGCATATGACCTGCTGAATCCAGACAATTTACACTACTGCCACTAAACATTATGACGGACAATGAAAGAATTTTAGTGGCAGCATCAGAGATGCATTCCCTGAGAAAAAACACCAAGGATGCCTGTTCCATTTTGTACAATGCATCTGGTAGAAGATCCAGAGTTATGTTTAGATAATGGCATACACTACAGACATCAATTTTGCCCAGGAATTTGACAACTACTTCCACTGGCATACCCCCCCCCCCCCAACATGAGGACATCCTGACATACTGGGATGCAACATTCATAACCGTTGATTTGGATGAAAAGTATTCCACTGGATGGCTACAGTGGGAGAGCATCAGTTCAGCACAGAAAAGAAGAGTGCCTCCTGCATATGTGCCTACAGTTTGGCCACTGTACCTGGTGGCCATGGCTAGACTGTTATGAACCCAGAACAATGTAGAATTTTGGCATAACTGCCTACAGGTACTCATGGGATGAAGCTCTATGTCAGTTGCAATGCTGCTGCATGTGCTTTAACAGAAACAAGAAAGCAATTTGTCTTAGTCTTCATTACATCATGGAGACAACAGTGTTTCTGTACCTTTCACCATTAATCACCATCCACCGACTTACAAACTGAGAATGTCTTGGTGCGGTTGTAAGTGCACATACAGTTAAACTTTTTTTTTCATAGAGTAACTCATTGGGGAATTATTTATAGGAAAGGTATGGATCAATTAACAATTAAGCACTTTCCTTTCTGATCAGTGAAGCATTGTGGTTATCAATGTAATTATGGAAAATTAAACACAGTATAGAATACTAGAAGTTGCTTGAAACCTCCTTGCCAGGTTTGAGCATCAACTGTCAATCACAGATGACTGAACAGAGTTGCTTGAGACTTTTAAAAATGAACTTAAAAATTAATAAAGTAAATTAAAAAAAACTGCAAAAATAAAACAAAATAAACAAGTAAAGTTGTTTCACCACTTTATTATAACAGGCAATTTAATTTTAACTACTTTTTTTTAAATTTTTTTGGAGACTTGACAGACAACCTGGATGCTAAGCAAGAGCTTGCAGAGAGATGATGAACACTTGAAGAACAGACTTGAATTCCTAACAAAAAATGTAGTTTAGGTACTCGATACAGAATATTTAAAAGTAGCATGGACACTTTTTTAAACATCTTACCAGAAACGCTGAGCAAAGTTAAACCTGGTAAGACTTTGTAGATGACAAAAAATTAGAGAAATTTAATTATGAGAACATTTGACATTAATAATAATTAATGTAGCATACACATGCTGAAAATCTAAATGTCGTATAATGCTTACAGTTGTTAATGACTAAAGACAAACTTGTACTGGATTTGGATATTTGAAAAATATCATTATCATATGATCAGAATTTCTCCTGCTACTTCCTACATGCAATCTCACTTAAAATGTAACTTGCACTGAATTTCTATAACAAGACATTTTTTTCTTCTAGTGTTACCATTTAATTCCTTCTAAAAACAGTCAAATATTATGAGAATGCCTTGTAATTTAGCTCATGTGAATTAGCCCTGGAATATGGCGTTCTATAAATATGCATCACTTTGCAGTTCCACAAGGGCATTCACCTTCCCATTGCCACCTGTCTGGATACCTTGTCCAGCATAATCTCTTTTAGGTTTACTTGAGTTTTAATACTCAGCTGTCAAAATCAGGTAGATAAAAGAATTGGTGGCGGGATCTTTAGAAATTGCAAAGAATAAATTACACAGAAATAAAAGGAGTTTGCAGGAACAATACATACAACATAATGTTCTGGGGGAGGAATGAAATTTAAGGGAAGGTGGACTTTCAACAATTATGTAATATTGGAGTGAATGATAATTGTTAAAAATGAAAACATCAGTATATAATGCATGCAACTAATGATAAATGTGTATAATAGTTTGAATTATTTTCTATAACTGTATCCATGTCATTGTTTAAATGCTGTGAATTTAATAATTGTTTTAAAAAATCATCTCTGAAATTACCCTCTTTAATGTGAACAATTTTACCTTCTAGTTGTAGCCCACGCTTACTTCCCTGTCACCTCACTTCAGTAAGTAACAAATGCATCCACTCCTAACAGGAAACATGTAATTAAGTAGTGGAATACAAGGCATTTCCACTGTTAGATTTGACAAGGTTAATGAGATTAAGTCAATTTATTTTTACATCTAGTACTTTGCATCAGTCCATTTCTGTTTATAGACTCCTGATGCTCAGGAAAGCTAAGAACTTTGTTGTTTTTGTCTTTACTGTTGCCTCATCCTTAAAATGTGTTTTATCCCCAGTTTAACCCTGATAATTAATGTATTTGTCTTAACAGGAGTACACTGTTAAAAAAACTGGCACAGTCTTTTAATCATTCATTTAGTTAATAAGCATTCTGCTATATCTTTAATGGTGAAAAAAACACTTCAGTCTTTCATCTTGATTGTTAGGTTAGTTAACTTCACGATGGTACAACATTCTGTATTATTATTATTTGCTTATATATTTTTTCAGGTTTTCATAAGCCAATAGATAAAGTAAAGAGACTGATACCTGTTTTCATTCTTCGCCATGGAGTAACACAAAATGGAGATGTCATACAGAATGCCTTGCAGATATAATTACAGGTATAATAAAAACTTAACAAAGAGTAATTGTAAATGATTAGATTTAAACATTTACACAATATACTTCTATAAGATTAAGCTACATACAATTTAAAATTGATATAATATTAAAGATGGACAGGCTGAGATGGGATACTGGTTGACTAATAATGGGTCACAATGACAAAAGTCATGGCATTAGAGACCTCTACCAGTCTCTGGAAAGTTTCTGCAAATGGGATAAAAAAAAAAGATTTATCAAGTTGCTAGGCAACAATAGAAATGCAAAGAAGGTAGTTGGCAGATGCCATTCATAATGGATGCCAGACGCAGTCTGCTCATCAGTCCACTGGACATCAAGAGCAGATGAAAGGAATATAGAATGAATACTTCAAAAAGTTCTGAATGAACAAAAAAAAGTCCACAGGAGCTGTACTGTTGCATGCACAACCTACAATAAAAAAGGAAGTAGAACCCACCTAAGAAGTAGTGCAAAGTTGCACTAAGGAAAAATTAAGTTAGAGAAAGTGATATGTTTAGATGAAGTCACAGAAGATGCAATCAAGATGTTGTGTGCATTAAAGGAGAAATTACTCTTGAGAGTACTCATCGTGGCATGGAGAGAGAGAGGGAGGGAGAGAGAGAGAGAGAAAAACAAAAAGAAACGTATTCCAGATGAGTGAAGAATAAGGGTGCTGGCTAGTCTCTGACTCCGGGGAGACACAGTGGGCCTGATTCCAAAAGAGTTACTCTCACTGTAAGTCTGTCCTGATCCTGAAAGAACTGCTCATAGTATAAGTGACTTACTTTACTGTGAAGCCTGTCTAAAAACAGGCTTACTACTGGGACCAGCTTCCAAAATACCCGCTCTCAGCCTGATCTCTGCAATTGATCACTTACACTGAGAATAAGTCTCATAGAATTGGACCTTTATTGGAAGTCACTGGTTACTCTGCTTAGTCTAAGGTAGGGAGTGCTCAGCCACTTATGTTAGGGAGTAGAAGCAGATGATTAACAGGTGTTAGGAAGAACCTGGACTTGCAAGATTAGGTCTCACAATTTGACTATGGAGCTGCTAAACAGATATTTTTATGTAATGATAAATCAAACAAAATCTGAGGAAAGCAATATGAAAAATGTTTTCAATTAGGCAATGAAGCACAGGAAACATGAAAAGGGTAAAGGAGAAGTGGAAGAGGGAATTGGATAAGGGTTAATACTATAGTCATTGAAATAGCAGTCTCAGAAGAGTTAGAAGGGTTAGAAAGAAAAATTCTTACAGCTAAATTGCTTTGAGAGCTGAACATACTTTGAGAGTTAGGAAACTGGTTTCAATTGCTGATGACTCAACCTGAAAAGTAAATTGGCTCATGCCAGTTAATAGAGCAATATTAAGTTTCCAACAGTGAAATTATTAAGAGAATTTTAAACAGTATGGGATCTTCATTTTTCATAAAAATGGGCATAATGTGGAAACAGCTGAGTGTCAGGTATAGTGTGTAACAGAAGAATTCTAGAGAAGCTGAAAAATAATGTGCACAAAATAGTGGTATGACCAGTGCTTTTATATAGCACAGAAACCTGGGCAGTGAAGGCAGAAAAAACTGAAGAAGGTAGAGGTGAGGGAGATGAAGTGTTTGAGGCAGGTGGTAGGATGCCCACTGTTGGACAGACCAACAAATGATATTATCAGAGCGGAAGCTAAAGTAGCTCCAAATGGAGGAGGGTAAAAGAGAACAGATTACAGTAGTTTGAGAACATTTTCTGGAAAGAAGAAGCTGATATAGTGAAGATGATTTGGGTGACATAGGATGTCCAGCAAAGAGATTGATTGATTGCATGAGAGAAGAGACCACTCTGATGGACCTCCTCTATATTCACAAAACAAACAACACCAGAAGTACTCATTCTAAAGACATAAACCTTGTCTGTGATATAAATAAAGCTTGCTGGAGAGACAGGTATGTATCCCAGAGACTACCCCTTCTCTGGAACAAGCTTCCCATTCATGTGAAACAGAGTTTCTCCCTAACCCAATTCAAGTGTTACTTGAACAATTGAATGGGGAACAAGAAATTCATCCCTGGTTTGGCACCAATGTCTCTAGTGGACACAGACAGCCTGTAAATGATTCATCTTCCAGACCCCTGCTTGTAAATGTTTCACCTCCCAAGCTCCTGCTTGCACTTATCAAGGGTATCAGATGTTGTCAGATTTGTGATACATGGCTAGGTTTAAAAAGGCCCTTGTGGTTGCTAATCTATTAAACACCTATGAACCTATAGTCAGGCATAACTGTCAAAGAAGGTAAAAGAGTGGCACTAAATTTGGAGAGGTGGCAACAGCTGATGCAACACTCTGATCCCATGTAGAAAATGGAAAAAAAGGGATTATGTTTGTCACAAAAGGAGATACTGCCAGCCTAGCAATCTGGAATTTTGTAAATAATTATATGTCATTTGTGAATATCAACATGATTCATGTAGGATACTTGTGTTACAAATATATTAGAACTGTATGTCATATAAGATGGCTTGTACAGATATGTGTGATAAAGAGGTATTTTACAAAGTGCTGTTTGAAATATATCCACAGTGTACCCTACCAGAATACAAAAGAAATCTACATACACTGCTGTAACTGTTTAAATGCATATATTTTAACAGGGGAAACTGGAATACAGGAGGTTAACTTGCAAAACTTCAGAAAATTAGCTGAAGTTAAATTACTTTATGGCTAGGCAATGAAAAAGATATCTTTCAGTTTCAGTGCAGCAAGGAGACACAATGTCTAAAACTAAAGAGATTTATGTATTGTCTTGAATGTATTTTATTGTTTTATGACTTCTACTCCCCAGCAAATGTCAAGTTGGGGGCCCCTAGGCCAGTATAAGTATCATCCTAACAATGCCATCCATCCTAAGCAACCCTTTATTTCATGCTGCAAACTTTTAGGAGTAGTATCCACAGACAGACCTGCAGCTACAAGCTTTTACATTACAACATGCCTATGTATCACACTATCACTATGTTGAGCTGTCTAACAAAGAGGCAGTTAGAGTTACTAACAGTGATACATTGCAACAAGTCTATGTACAGGTCTGGTCTTAAAGAGAAATCATTACTGGACCTACATTTCAACACCCCCACACACACACAGTCCTCACCTCCGAGTCCTTCTCCTCTTGTGCTTCCCCATACCATTCACATTACTTTGCTGTACTCTAAGCTTTTCCATAACTTTCTATATGCTCTGAAGTGCATTTTACACAACCTTTTCATCCAATAATAGCTTGAACAGAAATTATGATTAAGGAAAGAAACTCACTGTTGTGGTTCAGCTTTAGTTTTCCTTGCATCCTTCAACACACCTTTCCTGAACAAGATAGCCCAGTAATAACCATTTAGGAAATAACTCAAGTCAGGGCCCAAGAAGCCACAGGTTTACAGATGGTCTGGGATGCATTTTAGAGCATTTTCTCAACATTTTACTCTAATGGTGAATGTCAGTCTTATTTTCTTTCAAGGCATAATTGTGCCCAGGCTTTTCAAAGCTGACAAAATTGTAGCTTAGAGTAAACTAACAAGCCAGTAGTTGTGAGAATATTTAAGTCTTCTCTGGAAATACTGCTTACCTCCCTAACCCTCTAAAAGACAAGTCACTGCCTAAGCATCCCTCTGGTGTTAGACTGGGATGAAAGCAGAGATTTAAATTGCCTTTGTCATATATTTCAAGTGACTGATGATATACATATACATAGCATGTTCTTCACCCCAGCTGTCAAAGGTAGCCACATGTATATGTGCCTAGTGCGTGATTGTGAGAATGATTTCAGTAATATTCAAATTTGTTGCTCCTAGACAGTACACCTCTCACACAAGCTATAGTAACCTTCTTTGTACACCTCTGAGGTCTGTGAAAACACTGCCCTCAGCTCAAACACAGGCTATAATGAGCACCTCTAAGGTTTGACTGTGATGAAAATCAAAGTAATATCACACACATCCAGCCCCATAATAACAGACAGCTTTATGTACACACACACACATTTCAACAGGGCTGGTTTTAGAATGGGTGTGGTTGTAAACAGAGGCTATTAGCTTTATCCTAAAGGGTCATATCTCAGCACCATTCAGGTTAAACAGCGTATTCAGAAAATTGACATTTTTCTCCAACACCCCATAGAGGCAAGGATGATAAAGGGAGTCCCCATTATCCATTTAGACAGTCTGGTGCATGGAGGCAACCAAACTCCAAGAATATCTAAGTGTCGGAATGTTCTGTGATATATGTTATGTCTTACTTTCGAAATATAATTACTTGTTAGGTACATTTTTTACTGATGCACAAGAATAATGTCTGTGTCCTGGCATTATTGGGTGCATGCACAGATAAAAATCAGTGATGTTTTTTTACACACACACACACACACACACACACACAGACACACAGACACACTAACATGCATAAGCCACAGCAGTACTAGTTATGTACTTATTTCAGCAAACAGCAATGCCTTGTGCAACATTGGTACTGCCACACCAGATTAGTCACTGCTGTTTAGCAGTCATCAAACAGCAGAAGCAGTAATATTTATTTCATCGAGGAGTAATGCATACTCGTCACTGTCCCTACTTTCACAGACCTTCCCTGATTTTGTTCATACTTTTGCTTTATCCTTCGTAAAAAGTCTGATTTGCTGGTAAATCATTCAGGATTACAGTCAATTAATCCAGACATCTGAGTTTTATATTTATTGTCCAAAAATAGATGTTGATGCAAAATATGTTATTCTAGTAACTTTTTAAGTGAATTAGAGAAATATTTAAACATATTTATGATTCTGAGCATTTATTCTATTATTTTTGGGAATTATACTGAATTCTTAAGTAAAGAAATTGAGTTATAGTATCTGGTGTTCTGGTATTAGTTATAAAACTACCTGAAAGAGAAACTATCCCTGATGATCGGAAGCATCAGCTCTTCTTAAAATCCAAAGTTTGCACTGAGGTAAGTCACTCTGGACTGCTGATACTTCTAGTGCTTATATTGTTCATGTTCATTATCATCTTCATCCTAACAGGGTCATATCACAGCCCTGTTCATGTTAAAAGCATAATTAGGAAATTAATGCATTTTCATTCCTCATTTTCCCCAGTCAGCAGCAGCTTACAAAGATGATTAAGGGGCCCCTGCAGCCATGGTTTTGCAGGGACTAAAAGCTGGCTATGTAGTTAGTTTTAGTGGAGAAAATGTCCAAAAGCAGGGTTTAACTAAACCAGGAGCACTATGTCTGTAGTAAAATATTTAATGGCATTCTGATGCCTGTTACTTGACAAAACACCATTACTACAACCAGAAATATCTTTGAATTTTAAAGGAGATATAAATAAGAGTTATTACCCTCATAGTTTAAGTATGCAAGACTGCTGCACTAACTTTTGTTGGTTTTGCAGATGTGACAAAATATCAGGATAAGATAACTTGCTGTGGTTGGGATGTATTTGCCAAAGATCTGAGAAAAAATCCTTGTCTATGTATATTCACAGGTAGATGCTAAATATTGCCATATTCTAGCAGTGGGGCTTTTTACCTGGGATATAGTCAGATGACTAGAAATAATGTCATTCTGCAAGCTTCCCCTACAGTAATATATGAGATATTACTTTAAGAAATCTCTGAGAGAGACAGCATTCTGTAGTCTGTCTTGGACCTGATCAGAAGATGCATTACTGCACATTTGTCTTGCTCTGAGTAAGTTAAGTCTAGGGAACAGTATAATTTTCTTAGTATAATTAGCTTAGATATTTTTTCTTTATTTATTTGAGACTGTCCTGCAATGTTGTTTTAAATATTTCCTGTGATTTTGAACTCTGATGTCACTATAACTATATATTTAGTATTGTCTTGTTCTTTTATTATTTATTATTAAATATATTTAAACCTTTCATTGTGGCTGATCTTTGTATAGATATTTAAGTTCTGACAGTACTTGCATAATTATTTGGTGACATTGTGGGCCACTCCTAATAGCCTTACTCTTGGTCAAACTGATTGAAAACTATTCTCAGAAACACTGGCTAATCTACAATGTATGTACTGTACCTGTGTATTATGTATGTATTCTACCTATGTTCCAAATTTCAGCTGTACACCACAAATGTATTAAGTACCTTTATTTTTAAATATTTTTTGTTTGTTCTCTCCACTGTAACTGTTGATGTGCTGCACACCACTGTAAAAACATGTCTTTTGTAATTTGTGTGTATACTGATCATGTCTAAATGTATCTGTAATTATTCTATGTGGAGTTTTTCTCCCCGGGCCTCTGCTGAAAAAGGGCCTTTTCGGGTCAGTCAGACACCCCCGGTTAACAAATGTAAAATAAATAAATAAATAATAAATACAATTTGTATTGATAGTAACATTACACATAAGATTTGACACCCTTTGTTAAGGGCCTTAAAGTAGCTGATAAAGAGTGTCTGATGGCAGTGATAACTACTTTGTAGTATGGGCAAAAGGGGTCATAGCTAGTAAATCTGTGACAGCTTTTCCCAGGTATGTGTGTGTGTGTGTGTGTTTGTGTGTGTGTGTGTGTGTGTGTGTGTGTGTGTGTGTGTGTGTGTGTGTGTGTGTGCATGTGTGTGTGTGTGTGTGTGTGTGTGTGTGTGTGTGTGTGAGTGTGTAAATCAAACCTTAAAGTGTGTGTGCGTCAGCTACTTGGGCAGGGGCACAAAGCACTGGTTGGACAGAGAGGGTGCTCGAGGTCTTGGCTAGGCCACTTAGCTGAGATCTCAGCGCTATAGCTGTGCCAGTGGGGAGTCTTATTTGGGATCTGGAGAAAGAGGGAGAAACCAGCCCTGGACTGACTGTTGTCTCTGTGTGCTCTTAAGGGAAATTGCGCTGGTGACAGTGGTGAGGACTGAAGCTCCTTGATTACTGGTCCAGTGGTAGGGCATCACAATGTTGATGAGGCATAACATGGAAGACAGCAAAGCAGCTCTTCTGGATATGTGTTTTGTAGACTATTCTTTGAAATACTGCAAAAAATACCAGATTAAAATAATTTGACTGATTAGTTAAACATGAAAAGTTAAGTACTGTTCCTTAACACAACATCAATTAAGAGACGTAAAATTTATTTGTTGTCTGATTTTTTTATTTTCTTTACTAATCTTAATTGGTTTATAGTTTAGAGTTACAGGTTTCATCTGTTTACATATGCGATTTAAAAGTCATATGTCGGTATATTAGTGACTACTGAATTGCAGGAAACTAAACACCTGTTAATTTTGCAAAAAAACTATCACTTTTGTTTGCAGTTATAAAACTTTTCTTGTGTTCTTAGTCTAGTTCTTGTTTGACTAGTTTTTTTGTAATTGCATTGCTAGTATTGTTAGGGAAGGTCTTCACAGGATGTGTTGTATAGCCAATACATATGTTTAGTATATTCATAATAGTATGAAGAGCTGAAACCAGGACAGGGCAGGGTGAAGGGGGCGGTTGCTTGAGTTAAAGCTGATATGAGTGCAACTGGCAGGTGCCATTGGTGTAGGAGTGCAGTACTAGCATTGCATTCTGAAGCTAAAAGGGATATCATGTCTTCATAAATTAATGTCAGTATTACATTTGCAGTCTGAAGTACTGAAATGCCAATGTGAGTGGTGTGGTGATTTAAGCATAGTCAACTGCTTCAGATAAGTTTTTTTTTTTTTTGTTTACAACTTTAAGGAATTCTTTTTTTTAGCTTTAGGTTGAGGGAGTGTAAATTCAGGGAACTGCATAGGGTGACAGATGATCTAGCTGTGGTTCTGCTGATATATGCAGCAATTTCAAAGGCATTGTTAAGTTTTTTTGTTCAATACTGTCTTGAATGAGTTTGATTTTTATTTATTTATGTATTTTATCTTATTGATTTTTTGTTTAAATAGTTCTTATAAAACCAATTTTAGAGCACTGTACCATGTTCTATAACTTATGCACATCCTAGTACAGTTGTTGAAGTTACAAAGATTTGTCACAATTCTTGTCAGACCAGTTATAGAATATTGGACCCTGTTCTGCTGACATGCCATCTGATGCAATTAGAAAAGGTACAAAGATTCCTTACAAAGGTAAACAAAAGGCTTAAAAGCTTGTCTTATAGCAAATGACCACAGCAACCATGTCTATTTACAGTATCTTGGCAGGTTCCCTATTATATCAGCGAATGCTATTTTATCGACCATTTTAAATCGAAACCACGGAATCCGAAAACACGGAACAGTGATTTTTTTTCCCAGGGGAAAAAAATCACTGGGCCATTTTCGGGACTTTGCCATTTCCTCCACTGTGGTGCTATCTCAGAGTTGATATATTTAAGTAGGGGGTGTGGGGGGCACAGCCCCCCACATCAGGGGGTGTGGGGGCGAAGCTCTCCACTTTATTTTGTTTTTATTTTTTTTATTTTTTTATTTTTTTTATGGAGCAACAATTGTTTTCCCTGGGGAAAAAAAAATCGCTGTCCCGTGTGTTCAGCATTTGGCCATTTCGATTTTTAAGGGTCGATTATACAGCATTTGCTATTTTAAGCATTCAGTGTTATAACATAGACCCTCTTAGCACATGTCTGACATTCGGAACATTAAAAGACCCTTGACTATTAGAAGTCCCTTGCTCTGAAAACCCCTGGTGACTTGAACACAAGAGAGCACTTACCATGACATGGGACAAATTTGTATCTCAAAAACTCACGTCTTTAGTTAAGCTCATCACATTAGCTTGAACTTTCAAGAAATGACTGGTTGACTACATGGGAATCTAGATGTTACTATATTAGCTCAAGGGCATCAAGCTCTTTCATGAATAGTAGGGCTTCAGCTGGTTTATTGCACATATGAACTTCTGGACCTAGGTACATATGTTTCAAGTGAGATAATGGATTGTATGTCTTCATATTTGCTTATCTTAGTTGCTAGTTTTATTTTTAAATTAACTTCTGCAAGAAGCATAAAATGGAAACAATAAGTGTTTCACAGAGATCATTGAGAAGACACTAATATCTCCGGCAATTTGTGTGAATTTGAAGGATAAAGAAGTACTAGCACCTTTTTATATCAAGCATTGTTAGTCAGTTTGCCAGCATCTTAAATACTATTAACTTGTCTGTTATTCATTTAAGTGGATGCAAGTGCCTCTTTTAAGAGGTGACCCTTGACTACAGGATGCAGCATGTTAACAGCTTAGAGCCTTAGTCCACTAAGTTAACTACAAGCATATATGTGTGTGTGTGTGTGTGTGTGTGTGTGTGTGTGTGTGTGTGTGTGTGTGTGTGTGTGTATATACATATATATATATATATATATATATATGTATATATATATATATTTATAGCATTCTTGTCTTTAAATATTGTGAATATTAACTAACAAAGTCAGTAATGTGTGGAGGAAAATAAATAACTGGAAATGCTAAAATTTCATGCAGATCTGAACAATTCAATCCTGTATGCAACAGTAAGCATTGTTACTTACTTATCTAATTATTTTTTTTAACTTGAATGTCCTCATTGAGGCAGACATCTTAATAAAATTTTGTTTCCTTGGAAAGCTAAATATAACATATAATGCAGTGTGAAGGCAAAGCTCACAAGATTAAGTCACCCTGCTTTATTTTGTCAGATCCTAGTTCCATTCACTTTGAACTGAAAACTTGAGAAATACTGCTTACTTTAAGTCCTCAGTATGAATATCGTTGAATAGACTGCAGTGCCTCTTGCAAATGTTTTTCTTTATGTTGTGTTCCACATTGTGTTAAAATAGCTTCCAGAAGTTTTAACAACTAACATCTGATGTTTACTTCTAGTTTCTATAAGTATTGCCTAATTGTACATATCTTAATAGATGTTTACATTATAGAAGAATTTGGAGGTTACTCACTGCATTCTTGTAAATCTCAACTGAATGACAGTTGACATTGTGCATACCTTACCTGCATACACATGCCTACATATTAAGGTGAGTATACATAGTACATTTAGCCATTTTTTATTGAGTAATAATAAAGTCTATTTACTTTGTTTAGTGGAGTAGTGCACTGATCACAATAGACCACTTGCAAAAAAATAAAAGCGGAACTAATTCATAAATACAGAGTAATTGCATAAGGTAAAGACTATAGCAAAGAAGTGAAATAATGAGCTAATGTTATTAACAAAGGATATTACTAACAGGAAAGAAAAAAGAATGTGGATGCACTTAGTAATATACATGGGAGGTAAGCACCAGGTGAGAAAAGAGGGTGGAAGTCGAAGTGATGTAGGTAATGGAGGAATTAGGTTATGTCTCTGAGGAAAAGCATTTGCAGTCATATTTTTGATGGGGGTGTATTTTGATTTTTGCTAGGAGAGTGGTGAAAGAGGTAATTTATTTTAGGCTGGGGGATTACCAGAGGTTGGATGTAAGAATGGAGAAGTCAGTGCAGTGCAGTTTGGTTTGGAGGTCTGGAGTGTGGAAGTCAATTGGGCGAAGCTGTAGTAGTTGCAGGGGGTGGTTTTATTATAGAGTTTGGCAGCAAGAAGCATGATGGCACCTGGTGGCACCTGGTTGAAGTAGAGTGAAAAGAAGAGACCCTAGGAGTGCCTCGACTCAGGTGACTGCGAGTCATCTCCCTTTAGAGAGGGTGGTGCAGTGGCATTCCTAGGGGGGACAAATTGGAAATGTGTCAGCAGATTTTGTTTTCAAAATACTGTAGAGTGGGTGAGTTTTATTTAGAGGCTGTGGCTGTGTCAGGGAGCCCTGTATAAGATGAACAAAGAGGACTTCCTTGCTTATAATGTACTACCTGGTGTGGAAAGAAATGGGGATATTTTAAAGTACCAGAATAAAAGACAATTGAGCTTTTTCCTAGTGTTTTCAATGTGGCTATGGAAGTGCATATGTTTTGTTCTTTACCTTCTATTAGTTTTACTATTGTAAATAAAGTTCACATGATAGCAGCACCGAGACATAGACTTACATATTCAGTATTAGATGTGAAAAAATATGGCAATTATATGCTGTTTCAGTAGACACACAATAACAATCTGTACTTGCAGCAATGTACCTAAAGCAAGTACAAGATGTGGACTTATACCTACCCACTTTTCAATAATTTTTATATTCATTCTCCAATCATCTTGCATCACTTTTTTGCATCACAACTGTAATGCAATGCAGTGAACATCAAATGTAATATTTATAGTTACTACCTAACTTCCACAACCAACTCTAATCCACTTTTTTCTACTCACATTTTTTTTCTTTATTCTTTTCTATTCTGATTTTTTAGGCCTTTATCTTAGTGGGCACCACAGTTAATCTTTGCATCCCTTATCATCCTTACCACATACTTTAACTATAATGACCTAATACTTTAATGGTAATTATGTTAGTGTATGTAAATTCTGTTTACATTTGTTCTTTGTTTCATACTACAGAAAATCAGTTCTGTTCAATGTTTTACTGCAATAAATAAACAAGCAAACAAATATAATTGAATAAAATTATCACAGAAAATGGTAGTACTTAGGGATAATGTGGGCAATGTTTTGATGGTAAAACTGTGAATAATCTCTCCAGAATGAGGCACTCCTTAAATGTGCTATAAATTAAAAAAAATGAACCTCTTAATGATCTTTCACTGTCCCAAATTAAAATGTCCATGTTAGTTATGGCCTTTATATAAAAAAATCCATTTCTGAGGTGATAAACATACTAGAAGGAAAAGTTAAAATGGAAAAGCTTTTATTAGTGTCACCAGTAATAACAGAGATACAAAAGCGAAAATGTGTTTACTGTTTTCATCAGACAATAATAATTCTATGATGTATGAAGCAGAGACCTTTGTAACACATTGAAATAACACACTTTCTAAAACAGGAACATGGAGTAGGATGGTAATGCTGGTTAAGTCCTAGAGGACTTGGTGGGACAAATGGACAAACACAAAAACGTGAAAAGAGTAGGGCTTGGTCAGTGGAGCATAAGATTAGGTCATGAGTGAGAGTAGGAAGTGTAATAAATATAGGGAAAAAAGAAGGGGAGAAAAGTGATGAGTGGTCAAGGGAAATCGGGAACTATAAGGCAGAATACACTGTGGCTTATGAATATTGCTTGACCCCCCCCTCTCCCTATTTAGCCCATTCATGGGGTTTACATGGCACATGCAGCAAGCATCTGGTCAGCACCAGTAGCCTTATAAAGACAGATAAAAAGCTTAATATGTATAGTGTGAGCAAAACCAGTAGAAAAGACGAGAAGAGACATGGCTAAAATATTTAAGATTTTCAGTTGTATCAAGACCATCAAAGAACACATTATCTTTCAAAGAAAGAACTAGAAGATGTCAAGGAGTATGCGATGAAGTACTGTTTCACAGAAAGGATAGCAGATGATTTGAAAACACTATTCAAATGATTAATAGAGCAACATCATGTACGGGACAGACAAGACAATTTTTATGATGATGTAGAAAAAGTAATCTGATGGCCAGGGAAGTTATGCAACTTTTTCAACAGTAGAAAAATAGCCAGAATATGTTATCCAACCAATCCTTAATCTGCAAACAAAACTTGTGTTTAAGCTTCTAAAGGATCTATATGAGTTGAAGCTCATATCCTACATATTATAACCTTTGTCTTAGTCTTAGATTTGTTACTTTTTGTCAATACTTTCAGAGAGAATCTGGTATTAGGGAATGTAGCCAGAACTGATTTCACTATTGAATCACTGATACAAAAATGCTAAAAAGAATACCACTGAAAACATTTATTTATATGTTGTTTATGTACCGAATATTTCAAACTGGTTTTATTTACACCACCTGAGAAAAGGTATGTTAAATAAATACCAAAGGTTTAAATGACATATACAAAGGCCGATTAGTCAGTAAAGAGGCTTTAAGTACTGGATGAGTAGAATAACAGGTTGCAAGATTTATACATAGCATGATAAAATATCTACTGAGAAAGAAAACTGAAGCCAACAAAGTCTACTAAACTTTTCATTGGGAAGGAGTCATCTGTTTTCTCTGTGCCATTGAATATGTTTGCATCATAGCTTGCAGAATTATATAAAAATGCAGAAGGAATGCAAGGATTATACTTTATCTTAGATTTTATCCTTATTATTTTTATTTGCAACCTGAAAAAATAATTAATCTGTAAAACTGAAAAATAAAATCATCTACTAGAGACTTTGTAGTAATGTACTCTTTACTGATAACTTCTTTTTTACAAGAATAATGTAATTACATCAAACAAATGCTACTGTAATTATGCATACTTTTGATGTACATTGTACTTTTTTTAATACTAACCATCAATTTGCCAAGAGTCCTATGTCAAACAGATTTGCAAAAATGAGAATGTAAGTAAGGTAGTACAGATAAAAAAGAAAATACAGAAGAACCTGTAATAAAGGCAGATTTGACTGGAAATTAATGTTCTGCTGGAAAAAAGTGTATATGTGTATTTGTGTGCATGCTTGTATGTGTGTGAACATGAGATGTGTTTTACAACAACACACATAAACATACATACACATATATATATATATATATATATATATATATATATATATATATATATATATATATATATATATATATATATATATACACACACATACATATATATATATATATATATATATATATATATATATATATATATATATATATATATATATATATATATATATATGGGTCCCCTTCACTACACTGACATGCCACAAAGCCGACACCCAAAACACCGAGACCAAAAGACTGAAGACTCAGATGATCGACAAGGTGAAATCCCGACAGCCGAAACAACGACATGGGCAACGTATGAGCGCGACTCGGTAAGTGTGTGATAGTGAGGGATTTAGGGTTAGGGAGCGGACAGGTAAGTGTGCGATAGTGAGGGATTTAGGGTTAGGGTGCGGGAAAGGTGAGTGTGCGGTAGTGTCGTACTTAAGGTTAGTGTGCGGGTAAGGTAAGTGTGTGATAGTGACAGACTGTAGTTTTAGGGGCAGGTTAAGTGAGTTAGGGTTAGGGTGCAGGTAGGGTGAATGTGCGATAGTGACGGACTTTATGTTTAAGGGTGGGTTAAGTGAGTTAGGGTTAGGGTGCAGGTAGGGTAAGTGTACGATAGTGACGGACTTTAGGTTTAGGGGTGGGTTAAGTGAGTTAGGGTTAGGGTGCGGGTAGGGTAAGTGTGCGGTAGTGTCGAACCTTAGGGTTAGGGTTTGGGTTAAGGTTAGTGCATATATAGTTGTGTGTAATGTGTAGTTTACGTTTTGTGTGTCGGTGTTTTGGGTGTCGGTGTTATGGTGTTCGGTTTTGTGAGTTGTCGGTATTGTGTGTTTTCGTTCTTTTGGTCTCGGTGTTTTGGGTGTCGGCTTTGTAGCGTGTCGGTGTAGTGAAGTAGATCCATATATATATATATATATATATATATATATATATATATATATATATATATATATATATTCACTTTATAATCTCAAAATACTGAAAGGTTGAATTTCAGTATCTCAAGACCATAAAGTCAAATCTTCAAAATAGCAAAAGTGCATAATCACGAATCTGGCTAAGTTGAATTTGTCGTTATGGCTTTACTTTACTTGACGTGTAGTGTATTGTGGGATGGTGCCCAGTGTAGTGTGTGGATTTAGGTGGAATTTAAGGTAAGTGAGTGTTTTGTAAGGGTTTTGGGTAGGTGTTTGAGTGTATGTGAGTGTGTTTGTAAGTTTTACGTGTGGGTTAGGGTAGGCAGGTAAAAGTATGAGTGTTTAAATGTTAGATGTGGTGGTGTTTATATATGTGTGATGTGTGTGTGTGTGTGTGTGTGTGTGTGTGTGTGTGTGTGTGTGTGTGTGTGTGTGTGTGTGTGTGTGTGTGTGTGTGTGTGTGTGTGTGTGTGTGTGTGTGTGAGGAACTGTAGAATGTCTGGATGTGAGTTTACTGTCTTTTTCTGTTTGTGTGATCTCGTAGTTAGTATATTTAAGTAGGGGTGTGTGGGAGGTGCAGACCCCCACATGGGAGGTGCAGGGGGGCTTGCCCCCTGCTTATATGTAGTGTAGGTTTGTAGATGTGTGGTGTTATGTTTGTGTGTGTTTTTTTTTTGTAGTGTGGGTATTGTGGTGTATGTGTGGTGTGGTGTATGGTGTGTGTTCGCGATTTGAAGTTTCACGGTTTTGGGCTGTTGGTGTTTTGTGGATTCAACTTTATGGTCTTGAGATACTGAAATTCAGCCTTTCAGTATTTTGAGATTAAATATATAAGAATGTATTTTTTTTTGTCAATTTGACTGCATTTTTTTGCTTTTAAATGAGGAATTCTATCAGTATGACACAAAATTTCTCTTATTTCTTCTTCAGCACCTGAAATTCTCATTTACATTCATGGTATAACCGCAACTCTGAAATTCACCATAGACTTTCTCCATTATATTTCTAGTGCTTTCCATTGCAGTGGTGAATGGTTTAGGATGGTAGCATTTCCTCTGTACTTCTCTTCGCAGTTTCAGACTGGTACACCTGCCAAGACCAGATTTATAGCTGTTAAACATACCACTGAAGCATAGAGCATGTCCTTACGTTCACTGCTACAGTATTCTTAATGGATGGGATTCCCTGCTGTGAAAGCCCAATGTCCGGCCAGTGTACCAAAGCCTACCATTGCTTTAAGGTATGCCAAATGTCACTCAAATGCTCTTTGCATAGTGCAGGGCGTAAAGGTGATGTTCAGATGTACCATCTTCAGAACTTCTTTGCTGCCAGTCCAAACATTTGTTTTTACCATCAATCAGTTTGCCTACATCTGTTTTTCACCAGCTGCATGTATTTTTGTGCTATGTCTAATGCCTACACCTGTTTGGTGAATCCTAGCAAGTTGCAGATAAGTGCTCTGTTGTGGTTTTGGGTTTTTTTTTTTGCCTTTTTTTACTTTTTGGGGTTGATGTCATCCAGGAAGGGTAAATGACAGTCTGGGAGACAGATTCCCATAAAGACTGCCATGATAAATGTCTTTTTTGCCTTGGAGCTTCTCATGACCATACTTCTTGTTCGAGTTTTCAGGCATTCATCCTAAAAAACCCTTTGCCGTAGGCTTTCTTCACTTTCCTTGTATCTTGAGAACCAACGTCTTAATCTTCACACTAAAGATACAATGGAAGGAATCTACTGCCCTGAGGGTGAGCTGTTAAGGAAGAATAAGGTGAAAAAGGTATGACTGGAATCTTCTGCTGTCCAGAATTAGCCTGGTGTTTCTCTCAAGGTTGTTACGAACCTGGAGGCTCACCTAACTGTCTTGTTGGATTTCTCTGCCATGACTGGGTTGGAGACCGATGAGGATCTGGCTGGCAGCACATCTGAAGAGGCTTTGCAGGCATCCATTTTGGACGTTCATGTGGAACCACAGTTGATTCTTTTCCGACGGCCTAGGGGAGTTCCTCAGATTTTAGTTGGGGAAGAAGTTCCTACTGTGGTTCTCGACTGCTGCCCTGGTCTGACCCTTCTGAGTTTTATGGGGGGGGGGATTCCCTTAAAAAAGAAACAAACTAAACATGTTTCTTCTGCACCTAGGGATCCACAAAGTGAGTGGCAGGCCTTTATTCAGGGGCTATTTACTGCTTTAATGTCATTAAAGCCTCCTCAGGGGATTTCATTTCCTGTTCCTCCTTGGTCCGCTCTTCACCTCAAAAGGAATAGAGAGCAGGAATTTTTTGAGGTAGAGTTGGATTCTGATGGTGAATTCTTGATTTATTCTACTCAAATTCCTTCTCCATTGGACTATGGGTCAGAACTCTATTATTCCTGATGTTCTTTTTGAGGAAATTTCATTTGGTGACACAATCTCTAGGATGATGGAATTTTTTAAGTGGAATTGTGCTCAGGTCTCTGATATCCATAAGAGGCACTATGAGTTACTGTAGTTAAGAGTCTCCTAAACCTGCATCTATTCCTCCTGTTTTGGCTGCTTTGCTGGATGCTTTTTCCAATGCCTTTCATGCCCATGGTTCTCTGCACCCTGCTCCCAAGAAGCCTGATAGGTTTTATAGGGTACCTGAGGATTATTTTTTGTATGGATGTCCTGCTGGAGACCCCTCTGTGGTGACTGTAGCCTCTGATAACTCGTCTTAATTGCTTCCTTCTCCCAAGTTACTTCCTTCTGATAAGGATAGCAGAACCATGGACAAGCTGGGTAAGATGGTTTACACTTCTGCTACCCTAGCTTTTAGGGCTATTAATTATCAGACCCATATGTCTAGGTATGTGTTGGTTCTTCTTTCTCAGGCCTGTCAACTTCTTTCTGATTTTGCAGACACTAAAGGTAAAACTTCTGTTCTTTCCTTGCTGGGGACTTCCTCTCAAGTAGTTCATCATTCTATCAAATATACTTAAGATGCCTCTTCTAGGACTGCTGTTTTTGGTTCAGTGATGAGGAAGTATTCTTGGCTTAGGCTTCAACCTCTACCTGATGATATTAAAGCTACATTGATGGATGCTCCTCTGAATCCTAAACTTTTGTTTGGGGAAGCTGCTGCTAGTTTCTTTAAGTCCCTTGAGGATAAGGGTAAGGCCTTACAGGAGTTTAAATGCGTGTTTGTTTCTCCTGTGCCTAAATTTCAGAGAAACTACCCCTCTAAGCCAGTCTTTGTTTGGGGGCAATCTTGTCCTTCGACTAAAGGTAAAAAGATTGGCAAATGGGCTCCTGATAAGGCTACTCAGTTTTGGGGGATTCTGAAGCCTTCCTTTCTTGACAAACAGGGTGTTGTATGACTATCTGTCTCTTCCCAGACACATTCTTCTTTCTCTTTGCCTTTATGTTTCTTTTCCTATTTGGCTTCAGATCACTCAGGATTCTTGGGTTCTGTCTATCATTCATCAGGGGTACTTGATGGTGTGGAAATCCCATCCTCCTTTTATAGGCATTCCTCAGCCTTCTCAGGAACAACTTCCCTTTTTCCCTGAGGTTCTTCGAGATCTATTGACTGAGGGTACTATTCAACAGGTGCCTGTGTCCCACAAAGGGAAAGGGTTGTACTCCAGACTGTTTCTAGTGACCATAAAAGAGGGCACTTGGAGACCTATTCTAGACTTCTCTCATTTAAACACTTTTCTGAAAGTGCCTTCCTTTTGGATGTTGTCCCTTAAGACTCTGCTTCCTCTCTTGCATCCTCTGGCCTTTATGATGTCTCTGGATCTTAAGGATGTTTATCTCCATATTCCGATCCATTCTCTTTTCAGGAAGTTTTTGCTTTTCTCTGTTGCTTCCTGGCATTTTCAGTTCTCTGCTTTGCCCTTTGGCCTTTCCACTGCCCCAAGGGTGTTCACCAAATGTTTTGCTCCAGTGATTGCTTTTTGCAGGCTTCAAGGAATCCACATATTTCCTCACTTAGACAACCTGCTGATTCAGGCGTCATCTCCAGAGACTTTTTTGCAAAATCTTCATTTTGCCATTTCCCTTCTTTAGAGCCCAAGGTTCACAATAAATTTCAAAAAGTCTTCTTTGACTGCTTCTCAGGATCATGTTTTTCTGGGTTGCAGGATTCAGAAGGTGCCAATGCTTGCATCCTTTAGACTTTGTAGTTTCTCTTCTTCCTTGTGTCAGACAGGAACTTCACTGGTGGATTCAGCAGCTGTTTCTGAATCCAGGGATCCCTTTTTATCTCTCTCTCTCTCTATCCTCTCAGAAATTGTTCACAGATGCATCAAACATGGGATGGGGGAGACATATGGCTCCTTAAAGGTACAGAGGGTGTGTCACCTCATTAGCAGAAGCAGCACATCAATGTCAAAGAGTTGAGAACTCTTATGCTGGCTCTTCAGGCCTTTCATCCTCTTTTCTCTCCAGGGCCTCTCAGTGTGTTCACAGACAATACCACAGTGATATAGTATATCAACAAACAGGAAGGAACAAGGCCTTATCTTATTTGCTGGTTGGCACTTCTGGTATGGAATCTTGCTGTCAAATATCAAGTGACTCTAAAGGTGGTTGATGTCCCTTCCAGTTAGAAAACCGTGGCAAACACCTCCCATGAATGGATGCTTCACATGGATGTGTTTCTGGACATTATCCACCAGTGGTGTACTCCTCAAGTGGATCTTTTTGCCTCCCCTCTGAACAGGCAACTTCCTCTGTTTTGTGCCAGAGTCCCAAGTCCACTAGTGGAAAGTGGATGCCCTCTCATTTTCTTGGAAAGGGATATTTCTTAATGCATTCCCTCCCCTTACTTTTATTCTGAAAGTCCTGTTCAAGATTCAACAGGATGCTCCCAAAATCTTGTTGGTGACTCTCTTTCCCTCTACTTTTGCATCTACTCAGGGGCAATCATCACAAGTTACCTCACAGGGTGGATCTACTCACACAAGAAAAGGGATCTCTCATCCATCCCCACCTGTCCACCTTTCAGCTGACACTATGGGTGATAGGATTCTGATTCCTGATAGACCTTTTTCTGAGGACATGCTGCAAGTACTGCAGGAGGCCAAGAAACCTAATACTAGGAAATCCTACTCATCCAAATGGAAGAGGTTTTCTATTTGGTGTATCTCTCATAACCTGGACCCACTTAGTGTGGATGTTCCTTTGTGTCTGCCTTATTTGTGTGAGCTACTCAATGCTGGTTTGGCCTATTCTTCTATTAAGGCCCATGTATCAGCAATCTATGCTTGTCTGCCTTCTTCTCCTCCTTTTGCCTCTAGATTTGATATTAAACAATTTCTTAAAGGTGTCCTTAATATTAGACCTCCCAGGAAGCCTGCTCGTCCTCCCTTCCTCCCTGGGATCTTAATTTTGTTTTAAAGAAGTTTACTCAGGCTCCTTTTAAGCATGCTCCTTCAGCTTTCTTGCAACATTGTTATTGGAGTCCATTCTCTTGTTAGCTGTTACCTCTGCCAGATAGGTGTTTGAGTTGCAAGCCTTTATGGCTTGTCCTCCTTTTTTGATCTTTCATAAGGACAGGGTGCCCATGTGCACTAATCCTTGTTTTATGCCTAAGGTGGTTAATGAGCTATCTCTTAATCAGTCTATTAATCTCCCTACTTTTTTCCCCTGTCTGCAATCTGACAGTGAGAAGGTGCTGCATAATTTGGATGTGCATAGGCAACTTAGGGTTTATTTGGATAAGACTAAGGTTATTAGAAAATCTGATCAGTTGATGGTGTCTTTTCATCCTAGAACTTTGACTAGCAATATCCAAGCAAACTATTTCTTCTTGGATTTCTAAAGCTATTTCCTTCTGTTACACTTTTCATGGCAAGAGCCTTCCTTCTTCAGTTTAGGCTCACTCTACTGGAGCTGTGGCTTCTTCTGGCACTTTTTTCAAGGGCTTAGATACTAATTTTATTCCTGAAGCAGCTACCTGGACTTCTCTGCATACCTTCACCAAGCAGAAGTTGAATGGCATCTCTAGAGCTAGGGCTGGTTTTGCTAGTGCTGTTCTTCATGGCTTTTTAGGGGCCTCTTCTGCTTCTTTCCCCTCCCAAGTTTCCTCTTGAGCTTTGGCATTCTTCCATCTGTTAAGGATACTGCAGCAGTGAATGTAAGGGCATAGTACAGCTGTGTAAATTCTTACCATAATGGCAGATGTCTTTGCCTTCACTGCTGCAGTATTCACTCTCTCCCTCAATCCCCCTAGTTCTTTGCCTTCCTGGATATACAAGTTACCTCTTGGGTTCCTTGGACTGGTGTTCCTACTGGGGCAATCAGCTCTGTAGATGGTACGTCTGAACATCACCTTCATGCCCTGTGCTATGCAAGGAGTGTTTGGGTGACATTCAGTATAAGTTAAAGCAATGGTTAGCTTTGGTAGACTATCTGGATGTTGGGTTTCCACAGCAGGTAATCCCACATGTTAAGAATGCTACAGCAGTGAAGGCAAAGACATTTATCGTTATGGTAAGATTTTAAAGAACTGTACTTTTTGTTACAAAAACTCAGTATTGTGCTGTTTTATAAACTTTCCTTCATAAAACATAACCCAATGTAGCTTTCTATAGAAAAAGTTATTAGGTTCCACCTTATTAAGCTACAATTCTTTAATACCTCATTGGATTATTAGCAGCTAGTAAAAGGAAGTAACATCACATTAAATATTATATATGACAGGTGTATGAGTAGTGGGAATAAAATGTGCTCCACTGGATATATAACATATTAAATAATAGAAAAAAAACACACATCAACCAAAATAAAAAGAAACAATATCATTTTTTATCACTTAAAAGCATGTATAGTGCAAGTATGGACTCAAAGCTTATTTTGAGACAAAGCAAGAATGAATGGTTGTATGCTGGAAGAAAACATGTGGCTGTGCCTAGGAGGTTGCTTTACCTGGTGCATTCCCTTACAGTGTATATAATGTCCTTTGTGATCATTTCACCGAAGAAGCTGAGCAGTTTCCTGAGACAATAAAAGGGTGAATGGAATATGATGGCTGCAAGCAGATAGGTCAGAGAGGATAAGTTGGGCAGGAAAGAAAGACTGGATAATCAGCTAGCCAGAGGTCCTCAGTATGAACAGATGTGGATGTTAACAACTTATCTTTTTGCTGAATTGTGTGTGTGTGTGGGTGAGACTAACTGCTGGTCACATGGCTGATTTTTTAAACGCAATATAAAAAACAATTGCTTATTTGACTTAACAGAGCCACTCTCAACATTTAAGGAAAATCGTATATATTCAATATCATGCTGTAATTGTACAAAGAACTAAAAGTCCTCCATTTTTTTATAAAAGTCTTATTAAACAAGTGATTTACAACTAATTATTCATAAAAAGGGTTACTGTAGTCTTCATGTATTTACATTGCATGTTGGCTATAAGTTTCCCTTCCTTTCTTGAGCCTTCTGATGAAATAATATACGAAGACAAGAGTTC